>NC_060211.1:80515652-80821956 GCF_021130785.1 Homalodisca vitripennis
CCCAATCACCTAATAAGTCTTGCAAAAATGATGACCTTTGTTAGTATGTGTGTTATTTGCAGTCTCACCTATATCACTATCTTCATCTGTGTCAGGTCCACCCGAGTCACTCATAGGAGGTGTAAAGTAGCTAGTAATTGGAACCACAGTTATTGTCACTTAGATCACTAAACCTCATCTCCCATTAACTCTCTGTCAATTTCAGATGAACCCAGTTGATCAGACATGATTGCAGAAATATCAATTCAAACAACAAAACACTTCACCCACAATATCGTATTACACAAGCAAAACATTTACTACTATCAAAAATATGCCACAACCTATAGAAACAATCAAGCGTAAATGCGATGAAAACAACAAATATCTATAAACGCGGGAAGTAAACACCACCTGCGAGTACACAATATGAACGCAGCTAAACGAATACGCTTGCAAGTATCTGGATACAGGCCCATGGAGAACAAAGTTAGTAGTAAACGCGCGGGAAATAGCCTCAGTTGATGTCGTAACCGATCGATACGACGGGTGAATTTAAAGTGATATTCTGCTCACTAAAAATGACATGTCGTACCGATCGGTACGACATTTTTTTAAATATTTATAAACATTTTGATGGTAATATTTATCATTTTAGATGTCCCTCTAAACACACTACACTAATTTATATTTAAAAAATGTTGCCGGTAAATGTTGGCATTTCTGATGGAAATCAGGTATTTAAGGCCTTGGCAGCTAACGTGTTAATGAAACTTTTGCTATCAAAAATAAAACTTAAGTAGGACAAATACTATATCAAATTAATTGTGATGTTTCACTGAATAATTTGGTATATTATTTATTGAATAATAATGCATAATAAGTATGCACCAAAATTGTAAAGTTGCAATACAAATGTTGGTTTGGTGTGTCTTTGATAGAGCACGAAAAAACAGGACTTTTTCGGTATACTTTTGCTGCAGGAAACTCCACTTAGGAATGAGTATGGCTACATCACTACATTCAAAATTTACTTTTAACAAGATCATCTGCTTCAAACATCGTTTCATTGATGTATGTTGCAAAGAAAAACCTACGACGCAACCATTGTTTGCAACATTTCTGTAATGTAGTCGGACTAGTTTAGTCGCTAGTATTTTGTTGTTTCTCGTAATATATATTAGAGTTGTGTTAGTATCAAATGATATCAAACTTCTCTTAGTGAAATTTGCCATTAAGTGGTATAGATATCTTCAAGGAATAAGTAAATTATAAGGGTTTATTTTATGATCAAAATTTATAATTTGGAGAGGACTATAGCCGCCATATTGATTGATGCACCGGCATTGCTCATTGTGTATTCTAAACTTTTATTTGTGAATTCTAAGCTTTTACCTATAAACTATACTGTGATCAATGGTTTGTTTGTGATTCATTTATTGTATAATAATTGAGTGACATTTCACAGGTTTGTAGGCTAAATTGTGATATAAAAATCGTTATACCTAGGTCTACACCTAGATTACAAATAATGTTTATTTAATTATTTTTTGATGTATTGAACACTATGAGTGATGTAGTAAATAAGTCAGGTAAACCTAGACAATTATTATTATTACACAATGAGGTTTATTATAATAAATTTACTTCATTTTCTGACAATATATTATGTGTTTTTTACAACTTTTATTTCTTGATAAAACACTTCTTAGGATTTGTAAAACACATTTTTTATATATAAAAGTATCTTTAAAAACAAAAAGATTTGTTTTTTAAACTTTTATGCTCTACAACATATTCTTATTCTTATTCTATTTACCAAAAACAATTTACAAATTTTGGGGAAAGTGGAGTTTTTTGGATGTTTTTCACAAAAAAACATTTTTAAGACATTTTGTATATTTTATAAATTAATAAACAAAATTATTTCTATTTTTATAAGGCTTTACTTTTGGATATTTTTGTCTTACTTTTATTATTTTCACTTAAAATGAAATAAACCTAAATTTAAATTTAAAAACTAATTTAACTGCATATAAATGTTCCTTGTTTCGTACTGAAAAATAAAATATATAATAGAGTATACTTTGTTTCAATAATAAATATTCTACATAGGTTTGAATGAAGGCATGTACAACTAGCAAAATAGTGCCTGGCATTATAGGAATTTAAACTGCCAGATTCAGGTTTAAAGTTATTTAATGTGCAATTAATTATATGATTTGTAAAACGGACCGAAATTCCTATAATTATTTCATAGGTGGTATATTGTTCTATAAGATTATTAAGTAAATGTAATAGATATAAGAATTTAAAATGTATATTTTCCACAATTCTGTCTTCAAAATATATTTAACCATGTAAATTACGTTTCTTCAGAACCAATCATTAACTATTATTAATGACTAGGTTTGTCGATGAGGCTGTCAAGTTCTTGGAAGCGTACGAGATGGATGGACTGGATTTAGATTGGGAGTTCCCTAACTGGCCAACTGTGGTCACCAACCAGACCAACTGTTTCACTGAGTTGCTGCGTCAGTTGTCCGCTAGTTTCAGGCAGCGGGAATCTCCTCTGCTACTCAGCGTGGCAGCCGGAGCACCCAAACCTATCATAGACAACTCCTACAACATCTCAGCTATGGCAGAGTGAGTGGAGAATATATTACAATGTCACATAAGTTATATATTGTGAGTCGTATAGTTTTATAAGGTATACAATTTTTTTATTATAGTTTTAACATATCATATAAATTATTCAAGGTAACACTTTTATTAAAATATTTTTAAAGATAACTAAGACGGATGGAACTATATTCTTTCCAACATTGATTTTCTGATTAGAAACCAATAACAAAATCCCAAAAAATCTGTTGTTAAATAACAGCTCATTGCTATTAATCATGTGCTGATTTCAACAACAGTTCAAAAACTCTAAATATTTCAAAATTGTATCTATTTATAAGAAAACCTATTGTTTGTTGCATTTTATTAATAAATTGTCGTTTTGCATTAATAAAATTTAGAGTAAGGCAGATTCAGAAAATGTGTATTACCTTGATAGCATGTCATTGTGGAATAATTGTAATACTTGGAACAGTATTCCTGCATTAACAATATAAACAACATTGTTTATTTACAAAAAACAAACAAATAATTACCAAGACAGAACAAAACTTCAAAAATGATGAAGCTGAAAGACGTAGTACATCTGTCTCATTCGATCTTACAATCAAATAACAACTTTAATATAGGATGTTTTAATCGAATGATCGTTTCACCCACAGTCAACAAACATGATTATTTTTAATATGTATATAGTAGATATTTCATGGTACTTTTTGTTGGTAAAATAGACTTTTGTAAACGTAACATGGAAACCACTTGCTGGGTTAAATATAATTTATGTTTTATTTGTATGTATCGCTCAATACAACCTACTCCATTTTACTACAATATAACTGTTAAACAACATAAAACAACAATAAACAATTGTATAAGATTGAAATATTAAAATTATAATATAGGAAACAAAAATAGTAATCTTAATTTCAAACTAATAAAATTAGAATACAACTGATAAAAATAAAAACAAAGGTGTATTGATAACAGCGCTTTTAGTGATAGTTCCTAAAGTCTCTTATATTAGTTTTATCCCTACCAGTCTCTTATTAAAATTGGTATTTAGTATTAATAATAATTAATGAAATAATAACACTAAGTATTTATACAGTATATAAAAGAAAAAATCCCCAAATTAAGTTATTTGACGGGATAATCAAAGTAAAGTCTGTGCTCCACTTAGTTGTTGCAGTACTTTGCTTTGTTTCTTTGTTCACAGGTTATATTGTGCTAGCAAGCTGAAATCCAGAAATTCTCTTTGTTTGTATTTAAAAGTGTATCATATCATATGATAATTGGGGAAGTGTAAAGTGAATGATTGTATAGTTGAAGACCAAGGATTTTAACTATTAAACCTAATTGGTTTCTAGACTAGAAGGAAAAGTGATAATGAAATGTTTTGTGTAGTACATGACAGTGTAATCAATGTAGCTAATAGGTTTTATCATATTATTTAACACGCACAAATGAAAAAAAAATTTAGCAAAAAGTTAAATGTGAAACTTGCCAAACATAACTTGTCTAACTTCTTCAGGAGGTTTAACCCTTTGGATGCCAAGCAAATTTCAAGATTCGTTTTGAGTAATGCCATGCATGTGAGCTGTGGGTGTTTCCTGAGTGCCAGTGGTAAATGGCCTATAACAGCCAAAAGTGTGCCAAGCACAAAACAGCTATTTTGTTATGTTAGACTAAAAATTTTATAACTACTATCCTAATAATGATAAATGGATAATTTTTGTTTTGTTTTTTAGGTTATGAAATATACTGTTATGTAATAGCAAAGTTTTATGATAATATCCAAAAATAGAAATAAGTAAACTAAAAAAGAAATAAAAATAAAAATCTTTTTTATTTTTTATTTTTTATTTTTTTTTTATTAAAAAACTTATACTATTATACTATTTATGTAAACATATGTTACATTTTACATTAGTATGTATAATTATGAACCAATATAGAAAATTTCAGAAAGAAATTTTGAGAAATAAAAGTTTTATAAGATTTTTAATAAAACTTTACATTTGGACTAAAATGCTAAAATATTGACAATGTAATGTAAGGGCATGTTATTGTAAGGACTTTTCTAAACAAAACTATATTTATTAAACTAGCATTGAGATGGTTGAAAAACATTGGTTAGGACCCTAATGCATGTTCCAAAAAAATAAAATCATGACAAATAGCCTATTTTTTATATTATTTGCTTTTACTCACCCTCAGTTATTGAAAGGCAGAAAAAGTCCAATCTTCAATCACTCACTATTTTTTAGTGCCTATAGTCTATAGCATAGGCCTATTGAAAAATGTTACTAAGTCTATAAAAAACTATGCAAAGAAATGTCTCTATATAAAATATATACATTGTTACATAAACGTTCAGTCTATTTACACTCGTGGCGGGGGAGACAGTCAAGGTGGCAACCCCGGGTGCACTTGACACATACTGTCCTAGACCTTATACTATAACAAATTATATATAAATTTGTTAAGTAACTCTTCCCCTTTCATTTGATGTATCTGTTATGAAGATTCGCTTACTATATGATTTAAAAAAATAATATAATTGCAAAGCCGAAAATATCGGCCCGCGGCACACTTCGGTTAAACGTAATGGGCCGAAAACATCGGCTCTCGGCACACTTCGGTTAAACGTAAAGGGCCGAAAATA
Source organism: Homalodisca vitripennis (assembly GCF_021130785.1). NCBI lineage: Eukaryota > Metazoa > Arthropoda > Insecta > Hemiptera > Cicadellidae > Homalodisca > Homalodisca vitripennis. The sequence continues at coordinate 80,520,919 of NC_060211.1, forward strand.
TCGGCTCTCGGCACGCTTTGGTTAAATATAGTGAGCCGATAATATCGGCCCTTGGCACCCAAAGGGTTAAACTTGTTCCAGTACTAGTACAAGCGATATGGCTCCAAATCTAATAAAAACATCACTCAGTTACCGAAACTAAGGAGAACATAGTCAGAACTGAATTGTTGTGGATAGTTAAATTGGTACCATCACATACAGTATACAATTTGAGACCCTTTTTTATGGCTCCTGTTTGTATTTTTACCACTAAAAGCCCTGCATAAGTTGATAGTAAAGTTGTTATTGTACATTTAGTTTCAAAATTACTAAAGTTTTAATGGAATGCTGAAAATTAAAACTAAATATATTTTTAGAAAAGTGGAATAGAAAGATAGTTTGTATAGTATATTATTCGACTAATTATTTCACTTACTAAAGGTGGTTGAATAATATCAAATTAAATATTTTGTTAAAAATTTTATAAATGACACTTATATTCCAGCTATATAGACTTTGTGAACGTGATGGCATACGACTACCACATGTACCAGCCGTATCTGCCGCTGACCGGAGCCAACGCGCCACTATACGAGCGTCAGGTAGAAAAGGGCTACTTCACCACACTTAACCTGAACTGGACTGCTGCCTACTGGTTGTATAAAGGGATGCCTGCATCAAAAATTATAATTGGAGTTCCGACTTATGGGCACTCATTCACGTGAGTTGTTAGAATTTTCTAATTTCAGATTAAAGACTACATGAAACAGTTTTTGTTTCAAAAAAGGATGATTTTTCCTAGACTAAGGTATTAAAAGTTCTCATGCTTGTTTTAATTAGAGTCCGTTTTTCTTATTTTGGGTACAAATGCATTAATAGTGAAGATTGTACATCAATACCTTAATCTGTTTGGAATATATTCAGGCGTATCAGGTCTTAATTAATTTACACCCTGTATATACACGTAAAGGGATTTTTTTTACAAACCTGTATATATACAAGTTGTAAAATAGGTCCTGATATGCCTGGATATATTCCAAACGGATTGAGATCTCAATGTACAATATTTACCATACTTATTAAAATACGTTTTAAGATTTTTTAAGGATAAAAATTTCCTTCCCTTCCTAAAGGAGAGTAGAAGGGAGTAACTTAAAATTTTCAAACTGCTACCCGTATCTTGTGACATGTCATTTTAAAGAAACAGTCCCAATAGAAACATAATGACATGAATAAACTTCTCTATGGCCTTCCTAGCAAAAGTTATGGGCAAATAATTCCTCACATTTTAGTAATTTTGGAGAAAAAAATTCCCCCCCTTTTCAAAGAGAGTAAATTAAAATTCTCAAATTGCAACCCCTATTTTGTGACATGTACTTAAGGTCAATTAAAAAGAAACACAATGGCACTAAGAAAATATCTCTACAATGTTTCTAGCAAAAGTTATGGGCAAATAACATAACAAAATAATAACCTGTGGGGACAATGCCAAAGTCGTGCACATGTCAACACAATGCATGTGTGATATCTTTCAGTAAGACTTTGATGATATGTATATATTTATCTAAAACGCTCCAATGAATACATGTATATGAATATGAATACAGCTCTTGAATATTGTATTTGAATACTATTAGTCCAAACGAATGAATACTGTAGGTTTGAATTTGATTCTTACAAAGAAATTGTATTCATTTCAAAAGTATTCGAATTCATTTTGAAGTATTCGAATATGTGAATACCCGGCTCTATTCGAATACTATTCAATTATGTATTTGTTGCTCCGTCACTACTTTATAGGTGGCATTACAATTTAAGACATTATTTGCCCATAACTTTTGCTAGCAATGTTATAGAGAGATTGTCTTGTGTCATTGTGTTTCTATTGAATAGTTATTTAAAATGAAATCTCACAAGATAGGGGTTGCAATTTGAACATTTAAAGTTACCCCCTTTAAAAGGGGAGGACATTTTTTTAAATAAGTATGTTAAAGATCGTACATTGATATATAAATCCCTTTGGAATATATCCATGTGTATCAGGACTTAATTTACAACATATATAAATGTATATTTTATTAAAATTAAAAATAATAAATAAAGTAAGTAAATAAAACGTTAATTTAAGTAATAATGAATTAGTAACTCAAATGTATTTTATGTATTTTTTTATTTTACTGTCATGTTTCATACATTTCATATTCTTCAATTGTTCATGATTTTAATTGCTATTGACTATGAATTTAAGTGAATTTAATTAAAACAACTTATAAACATAGTCATGAATTGGTTCATTGTTTTAAGTTTATATTTGACGATGGAAGGATTGTGAAGAAAACAGGATTTTTCTGGACATTTGCCATCGTTCAGTGAAACAAAAAATCAGTAACACTATGTTTCGAGATCTGCAATCTGATCTCTTCTTCAGGTAAATTACTAACCTAACACATAATTACAAACTAGGCTAAAATAAACAACATACCAGAGTGTTGTGACACGTTTAAGTCAGGAATCACAACCACCATGTTGTGTGTCAACTTCACTAACTCTGCACTTAAAAAAAAACTAAACACAACACTAATTATTAAAACTGAATACAGAATACAGGCCACGATACGTCTGCATGAATTGGTATTTAAAGAAATGTGATACAATGGAATTATTGATGGCTTTATGATTTACAAAAGTTATTCTCAGATAGTTGGATTTTGTGTTACAGGCTGCTGAATGAAGGCAACAATAGATGGAATGCACTGAGCAGTGGCATACACTCAGCGGGGTCTGATGGGTTTGTCTAATCTACCATTAGTTCTGCCCAAATATAGTTGGATTGTGTGTTGCAGGCTGCTGAACGAAGAAAACAATGGATGGGATGCACCGAGCAGTGGCATACACTCAGCGGGGTCTGATGGGTTTGTCTAATCTACCATTAGTTCTGCCCAAATATAGTTGGATTGTGTGTTGCAGGCTGCTGAACGAAGAAAACAATGGATGGGATGCACCGAGCAGTGGCATACACTCAGCGGGGTCTGATGGGTTTGTCTAATCTACCATTAGTTCTGCCCAAATATAGTTGGATTGTGTGTTGCAGGCTGCTGAACGAAGAAAACAATGGATGGGATGCACCGAGCAGAGGCATACGCTCAGTGGGGTCTGATGGGTTTGTCTAATCTACCATTAGTTCTGCCCAAATATAGTTGGATTGTGTGTTGCAGGCTGCTGAACGAAGAAAACAATAGATGGGATGCACCGAGCAGTGGCATACACTCAGTGGGGTCTGATGGGTTTGTCTAATCTACCATTAGTTCTGCCCAAATATAGTTGGATTGTGTGTTGCAGGCTGCTGAACGAAGAAAACAATGGATGGGATGCACCGAGCAGAGGCATACGCTCAGTGGGGTCTGATGGGTTTGTCTAATCTACCCTTAGTTCTACCCAAATATAGGTGGATTGTGTGTTGCAGGCTGCTGAACGAAGAAAACAATAGATGGGATGCACCGAGCAGTGGCATACGCTCAGTGGGGTCTGATGGGTTTGTCTAATCTACCATTAGTTCTGCCCAAATATAGTTGGATTGTGTGTTGCAGGCTGCTTAACGAAGAAAACAATGGATGGGATGCACCGAGCAGTGGCATAGGCTCAGTGGGGTCAGATGGGTTTGTCGCATACCACGAAGTCTGCTCTTTCATGAATAACAAGGGAGTAAAGTCAGTGTTTGACTATGAGAGTAAAGTGCCATATACTTTCAAAAACAAAGAATGGATATCATTTGACAATGAACAGAGTGTTGCTTATAAGGTGAGTCATCTTGCATATTTGACCTATTGGCTACTATACATTTTTAATTTGCTTAGTTTATGCTTGCCATATATATATATCATTCTTTAATTAATTACTAGTGCAAACTTATGCACATTCAATGGCAGTTGGTGGAAAATTAGTGCAAATTATAGTTCTTGTAGTGATTTAATATTACACATTCTAATAATTCCACTGATAGTAATTATTTATTTACTTCCAAGTATTTTTATTTATCAGCTAGTGAAATTTTGCAAAAAATTTCATATCTAATCTGATATACATGACAACTGTTACTGGAAAAAATAATGTTTGAATATTTCAGTTGGTTATATATAAAACTTTGATTCCTCCTCTTTCAGGGCTGGAATTCAGTTTGTTATATAGTTTGTATTTTTTCTATTTTTAACAGCCTTAACTTCATTACATTTTCTATTCAATGAAATTTATTTTGAATTGTTACGATATTCTGTCCAATTTTAAAAATTGTTTACATAAAAATACAATTCTGATGTTATACACATTTTATAAATGAATAATGAATAAATATTGTCTTTCTTCACATTTTCAAATAGACTTGAAACACAAAATTGATATAAAGTTCAAAAGCCAGAATCTGTGTATCATGGTGACTGTGATACAAAAGAGTAGTATTTGGTGAGTTTAAAACATATTAAAGATAGCTTACCTTGTAGTAAGTATAGTGGTGATAAGATCGAAAGAAAATGCCAAAAAGGGCTTTGACTTCATTCAATTAAATAGTAATGTTTTGAGTTACTGTACTTTAATTTCATATTTAGGATATATGTTTTGTTACTGTTATCTATAGAGACACGTCAAATACAAGAGTTATTCTGAAAGTCAAGAGTGTCCATTTCTCAAAAAATTTTAATTCAATAAAGACCTCACAATTTTACAACATATTTTCATATTTCGCTACTTTTTTATCTTGTACTCCACCATCTTTCCCGTGTCTTGCACACTCATCTGCCACCAAATTCAAAAACCAGTCACAAACTCCTCTTTAACTTACTGTGAATCTCCATATTGCCAATCTATTCATGTCTGCTAAGTTATCCATTGCCAACCAACTACTATTCCGGAGTTTTGCTCCGGTATGCTTGGTATGACTCATTACTGCATAGTGCAGTAATTCAAGGTCATTCATGACTGAAAAAATTATATCGTTTTGTTTAACATTTTGGATTAGGTGAACCTCTTAACGTTATACTTTTTATATTTGAATTAATAGGGCTGAGAGCCAGGGATTGTTACTAGTTGATAGGGAGATCAGCAGACTTACCTTGAAAACTATGTTCTAGAGTCCACTGATTGATAGAACATAAAAGTATACATATTTTACACATAGTTTTTTGATTGCACTGTAATCTTTCTCAATCAGTAGAGTTGTCTATAGACAGTATAGTTCGTGGATTGTATTTTTTGTTGACTATTATGACTTTTTCTATTATTTTCTGTAAAAGAAAACCCACAATTGTCCAATAATTGTTGATTCACACCAGTTTTTCCAATAAGAAGAGCACCTTCTTCACTGAAATATTCTAAGACTGTTTAATCAAATTCAATTAACTCGTTTGCGACGACATATACCCCATCAGGTACACACGATCTTTCATAATTGCTGTAATGAACCTGATCAGGTACACACCAGGCTTTTGTAAAACGCATTGTGTGCCTAATGGGGTACACATTGCTATGTGATTCCTTATTGCGCACACCAATTACCCCATTGGGCCCACAATTTCTTAATTTTTAAGGTAAATTAATTTTTTAGATACTCCTTGGGGTATACGAAGAAACATATTAAAATAATTTTTGTGTGCAAAATTGTGAAGCCTACTTACTTTCCTCATTATACTTAGATGTTTAACATAAAAAATTACGGTTTTTGCCATTATTATTGAAAAAAATCAATGGCAAATAAAAAAAGTTTGGAAATAAGCCGTCATTGTGAACGTGTAGTTTGCAAATATACTGAGCTGCTATATGGAAGTCGTCTCCACCCACAGACATATGTCTATTTGGAAAATTTATTCTATTAAATTAAATTAATTAACTAATAACCTATCATGTAATTTTAGGAAAAACAAATTTATTTTCAACTAAATTTTTTTACATTTTAGTTTTTATGCTTGTGTGGCCTGTGTCATGACTATGTTTTCTGGTTCACACCAATTTTATTTATTGTTAACAATTAAATTCTTGAAATAATCAACATAGCTGTGGAGATTCATCGTCAGTGAACACAGTTCAGTTGAAACTGCCAATAAAAAACATGTCTGCTTGTACAGTTGAATTGAATCAGGCAGGGCTGTGTAACATGATTATCTGTGACAAAGAAGCTGTATTGATCATTGATTAATTATAATTAAGCTATGCCAACCATGTTACAGCTCTCATCTCTTTCAACTCATCTGTATAAACGGGCATATTTTATTGGTAGTTTTATTTAACATCTCTGGACTGACAATAGCTCTAAGCCAAAATAAGCTGAAATATTTAAAGAATTTAATGGTTTTTTTTAGATATTTTTAACACGAAAGGAAAGGTTAATCGTGTTTATATCCTTATTCTGCCTATCTTCCTGAGTCACTGATCTGTGCAGAGAATAAGGTAGAGAGTCAGTACATTAGATGGTCAACAGTACTAATAAAAATTGCAATGCTCACTAATAGAATTTGAACCTGCACCATCTCTAACTCGGATCTTAAGTCTAATCTTAGACCATGAGGTCGTCACTGCTCTCCCATGATAACAATGTTTCAATGCGATGTGAACTATAAAACGTAGATGATGGTCATACCTAGTATATTTTAAAATGAGAAACAGTATTAATCATATGGAAACATGTTTCTGAATTATTTTTTTTTCTCTATAACAAGGCTGAATTCACGAAAGAACATGGGCTGGGTGGAGTGATGATCTACTCCCTGAACACGGATGATGTGTTGCTCTCCTGTGGGGGGTCCTCCAGGTTCCCTCTGACAGCTCGGGTCCGGGATGTTCTGCAGGATGACCAGTTGTGACAGGTGGAGCGGGGCCTAGACATCGCCCTTCACCTTCACCCCACGCTCTCAATCATTCGCTAACTTACTCTACTACTCTGCAGTGTGTCAATCCTATCATACAAACTTTCAGTTACATTCCAATATTTTGATCCAAACTCAAAATAATTAAATTTTTCCTATGCATTTGTTTACATGCATAAACACTCCAATTTTAATCAATACATCGTTATCATCACACTGTCCTGTGCCCCAGTATGTTATCAGGACTTAGAACCTTATTAATGGTGCTTAAATTGCAAAAATACTACAATAATTATTTTATGTAAACATTAATATGAATATAACAGTTTTGTAAAAAAAAAAAACACACACACACACACACACACACTGCAGATCTCTACTGGTATTGAATTATTTATAAATATTCAGTTTGTGTGTTTATTGTATGTTAAGTTTGTTTAATTTATATTTGGATTTTTATCATATGATGTCATATAGTTTTATTAATGTTATGTTTTGTTTGGTCTCAAATATTTTTTTACATGAAATATGTTAGATTCTATTAAGTTAATGTTGAGCATTTTAATATAGATTATTAAAGGCTCATTAAGCATTTTAATTACTGGCTGCTGTAAAATAATTGAGCTTGAAGCAATTTACAGTTACTTTAAAACTAGACAAAAATGCAAAGAAATTACATTCCAACAAATAAATAATTTTGACCCCTTTTATAATGAAGAATGCACGTTGAAAGCTACATTATTTAGTAATTCAATTCAATTAAAATTATCAATCTATAGAGAAAATCTTATATAAACTACCTTTTTCTGGGTAAGTCTATAAAAATAACTGAAATATATATATATATATTTCAGTTATTTTTATAGACTTCAGTGTATATATATATATATTTTGATAGTAGTACATTTATTCAAATGTTTATTCAGTTTCCTTGTTATAGTGATGTGACAATCTATTAATATACCTTAACTTTATTTTTGTTGTAATTGGTTCAGTTACAAAGTTAATAACAGTTTTAGGTTAATATTTATTTGTTTTTTATGTATTGGTGCTCAGGAGAGATTTGACTTTTTCTTTTGATTTATAAAAAATTATAACAAAAATGTTACCGTATATATTATTGAAATTTTCAATGGTGTTTAATATTTGTGATTTTAATCTAATCACTGTTTTATTACTTCTCTCATTTCGAATTTAACAAAAGATTTGATTTTTTATAAAATAAATATGTAGCAAGAAAAAAAGTGTTATGTACTGACCATGATATGAATAAAGAAAGGTTTGTACAACCGTGAAGTAGCTAATGCACATGTACAGGTGAAGCAATTATTTGGCACTCACAACTGTCCATTTCATATGTTAATTGAAGTCAGAACTAAACAACCTATGCAATTGCAAGGGCGGGTTTAAGAACATTCCTTTTCAATATAATGTTTTGCGTAAGGTTAAGCTTACTGGCCTGTGGTGGGAAGTCTTCTGAATAGCCATCATCACTTTCTCTCACATCCATATTTAGTGTTTTCATTTACCACATCCTGTGCTCAGAAATGGATTTTGAGAGTTATTCTACTATTCAATGAATTTTATCAATGTGGACATTACAATCATCTGGACACTATTTTGCTTCTTATTAATAAATTTCCGTAGATGAAATAAGCTGTTCAGATAGTTGTTAAATTAATGTTGGAGAGGTTAAAAAGTGGACCGATTCTAGATTTTAGAAACAATGTCTAGAGATTAAAAAAATGATGATTTGGAGTGTGTATGCAAACTCTTAAGGTAAGATTAGAAAAAAAATTATTTTTTCAAATTTTTGGTACAAACCTTTCTTTTTGACTTATCTTGTATGAGTTCATTAATTATTACAACTTGATTAGGGGAAGGGGATTTCAGGGATTCTTATTTACATGAAACTTGAAGGGGAAATCGTTACAATAAATGTAACAGATGATTTTCTCTTGCCTGAATAACACTTGTGTGATGAGTCTTCCATAAATAGCTATACTAAATTTGACAGGTACAATTCTGAGGTATTTAAATTACATGTTATATGCTTGCAAGTAAAACAGGAACATGATTTATAATTTTAATATTAACATCACACACACACACACACACACATCATTCACTTTTTTATTATAGTGTGTGTTTAGATTATTTCCAAAATTAAGGCTTGTACAGGCCTGTAAAACTTTTTTTAAACATGAATTAGTGCTATTCATTTAATTTTATATCTGCGCTTCTAAAATGTAATTTTACAGGGACATATTTAAGTGTATGAATAAAACAGATTATCTCATTTTAGCACAGCATGCACAGGGTGTTTTACATGTATACTATATTAAATTCAAGTATGCTATCTTAAATGTGAGTTATTTTAGATTGTACAGGAAACATGTAGCTTATACTCTGGAACTTCCAATGTAAATTATGTTAAGTTATAATTTAAAATGTATAATTTTGTGTATTATTATTTGTACCATATATATATATATATATATATACCAATATATAAATAGTGTGTAATGCAATTATTATAAATTGTTTTTCCAGTTTACAGAACACTTTTTGGTAAATTAAATTTTTTTACATTCAAGAAAATTTTTGTTACAAGGTTTGTCTATTCTGATATTGAGTTTAGTAAAAATCAATTGATCCGATCGGTACATATTGTTAAGAGTCTTTAAAATAGCAACCCTGGAAATCGATACACTGCTGCCAACATGATTCCCATCCTGCAAATGCTTCCTGGAAGTCAGCTACTACAATCTCTTTTTGTGATTTATTAAAATCCTATTGCATGGTGGAAATACCTTTAAAATAGTGACCTCTCAGGCTTCTTTTTAGCTTTAAGAAAAGGAACAATTCGCTAAGCTCACTTGGAGTCTGCAGCAAGTTTCCAATGATTAGCAAATTTTATATGTTCAAATTTTCAAAATTCATTTTACGCATGTTGAGGTTATCGCAATGACAGTAATGTTACATACACTCAAGCGACTGTCTGAGATCTCTTACTTTGGCCAGATTTGTTTCCAAACCACTATTTGAAGGGATCGGATGTTTTCAATGGCCTCCTGTCCATTCTTGAATTTATTGAACCACTGCAAAATATTCAGTCTTGACAGAGAGTTTTTTTTATAACTGATGGAATCATCTTATTCTCCTGTGACAGCCAAATTTCATTGTGTAGCTCTGCTCTAACAAATGCTCTATTTTAGTGTTATGAAAACAAATGACCCTCACTATTTCATAGCTTGGATATGGAAGCCGCCCAGTGCATTAGTTAGCTTAGAGCTCCACAACAAATCTTGCCACAAGGGTGTGTGGTGTTAGTGGTAGTAGAGTCTCTTAATACAATGGACAAACCTTGTATGTTATGTTTTGTAGGACTCAACAGTAATATTTAATACATATTCAATATTTATATATTAATCATTAGTTGTGGCATTGCTTTCTATAATTTCGCTGTATTTTATGCAGTATTAGAGTGTATATGTTGACAATAGTAAATCTACTGTAAAAACTATTATTTAAAAACAATATAAGTCAATAAAGTAAATAAAAAGATTTTTGTAAAATACATTGTGAGCTGTATGTATAAGTGCCCAATATTTAGATGTGCCTTTAAGCGCTTTTCATTATACAAGTATTGCAGTCATGTATTGGAGGCAAAACATCTTGTATATTATAAATAACAGCTTTTGTGATATTTGTGCAAATAAGCTATTTACATTGTTTATAATGTATAATAATGTTGGTTATTTATTATTGATAAGGTAATGACCATTCCTTTTAAATTTTATGACGAAATGTAATAAATTACTCTATACTATTTCATGATAAAATTCAAGCTAACATTATAATAATAACTATTACCAAAATAATAAGCGTTATTTAGATTTTTGTATTACCTTTTCTAGTAAGAGTTCTGCATAGATTTACTCTACAAATTAATTATTTTACTTTGAATGTCCTTTTTACCTTCTATTTAATTGTATACATTAGTTTAAAATGTTAAAAAACATTTAAATAAACTATATACAATAGTTTAAAATGTAAAAAAAAAACATTTAAATAAAATATTTGGCTTTTAATAATTTCTTGAGTTTGATCTACACATAGAAATCTCAAGTTCCTATGTAGTAATAGACTAGACTTAGAGCAAAATTAACTAATATGTGGTTTTTGCAAAATTAGTCATATTCAGTAAAGACATTTTTCCCAAAGTTTTTGTCTAAGAAAACTATACGCTGTATGTACATAGTGTTAATAGTATTTTATGAGAAAGAATTTTTGTTTTCTGTTATATTTTCCTTAAGATTCTTGGTGTTTATTATAATTTCAATTAAAAAAAGTTAGGCAACTTAAATTGATTTGGTTAGTTGACTTAAAGCATATTCAAATAATCTACAAATAAAATAATAATTAAGGTATTTAAAAAAATATGTCATATCAAAAACAACTTTTAAAAATTAATTTAATTGGGTGGCAAAAATGTTTCCTTTGTATTTTTTCACCACTTTTCAGCTTCATAGACACAAAAATAGTAGGTCCAATTCCAGCAACACCTGTGTGTTTCTTCGTGTAATGTAGAAATTGTTTATATCATTAAAAGATACAATTATAATACACAATCATATTAAGAAATTTTTTCCTATTTGGTATATTAAATATATGTTAGTGCTTAATAATGGCATTTTTAATATCATTAAATAATATAAAATGTAAATCTATAACTCTGTATTATTTTAACCTTTAAATGATGTTTCTCCTTTTTTACCAAAGAATTTTGTACTAATAATGATTTGTAAAGAATAGTTAAACCTTCAAGTGTATTATATCACTCCTTAACTTGGTATACAGCTAACCCGCTCATGTCTGGTCCTCTGATATCCGAAACTTCTCGTCTGGGAAACACCCATATTTAAAAGTGATATAAGACATTTTAGGTTAGATAGTGCAGTATAATGGTTTTAGCATGAGTAGTAGCATGCAATATTGTGTAAAGGTAGAAATATTTGTACAGTAACAAACTGTAAAGGAATGTGAGGGATAACATGAACTTAGCATTGAACTTTGAATTTTCTGCCAGACGTCACTGTGATTGGTGGCTAAATATGAACAGCTGTACACTGTTAGTTGTTGCGTCTAGCCTACAAGGCGCTGGAAACACGTGCAACGTGACACACGTTGCTGTAACACTTCATCATTAGCTATTCAAGATGTCATTAGATACACAATGGCTTGATAGATATTGTCAGAAATGTAATAATCTACTGTTTAAATATTATACACTGAGATACATCATTGCAAGCCTGGCCATATGGGCAGTTACTGCACCCCACTTTCCCCTCACCTTGCGACGTTTACACATTGTTGTATCAGCTTAGTCTCAGTATGAGGTGATGCAACGACGTCCCACTTCCTTCCGGTTGTTTACATCCTTTTTATTTTTTGGCATTCAATTATTCTGCATGTTTTTATTTTATTATAATATTTTGCTCACATTCTGTGTCATAGTGTAGACACTTGTTAATTTAAATTGTGAAGGTAAAGAATTCAAGAAGATAGATGAGCAGTAACGATCTCTCGATTGTTGAATTCAATCGATTATCCCATCACTATCTATTCTTTGTTACAGTTGGTAACACTGTGCCACAAACTAGACTCCCATTGATATGGCTCGTATTATAGTAATTTTTTTAAAGTATTACACACAAATTTTAACTACACCGCATGGGCCATGGAGGTCAACTCATTTGCAAGGCATTCACATTGACTAGATTAAAGTTCAAAAAATCTACAAAAATATAAATTAAACATTTAAATAAATTACACAGTAAACAAAATTAACTAAATCAGTTGAAAAGAATATATTTAGAAGTTTTAATCAAAGTATGAAACTTATTAAAAATGTAAACTGGCAACTCAAAAAAAAGTTAGAACATTTTAAAATTATGGTATTTTTTCACAGTTTAAGAAGTCAATAATAAAGAAGAGAACTATCATAAGCCAGTTCTTAAAAACTATTAACATTATTCAGACTTGTCGTTCATGCATTATTAGATAATTTATTAAAAAGTTCAACCTTCACAGAACTGTTAAATATTTCTCCCAGCCTTACAGGAATTAAATGTAATGTACATTAAACTATAGTATTATCATTATGAATGTTATGACACATCTCGTATTACTCATCAAAATTGTATCACACATGGATATAATATACACAAATGGTATCATCATTATGGAAAACTGCTAAATTTGGTGACAAGATTCCCTGCCCTTCACATTCTTGATCAATCTTAGAGCTTGCTGAAGCCATAAGATAACACTTAGGGATCCACTACTATTACCTAAACAAGATTGTTTCCTATAATAAAAGTGAATGAAAAAATATAATGTTATTGACATTTCTTTTAACTTTCGTAATAAGGTCACTCTAGATAGTTTTGTACATTCAGTACTTTTGTGAGTATTTAAAATAAGACTATTATACAAATGTATCCCTAAACAGTTAAACAGCATTGTTTTTATTTGCAACAGAAAAACTCGAACCAAGCTAAATGTTTTTTGTGACTGTTTATATTTTTTTTTATTTGCCCTAAAAATATTCGAAAGCCGTCATTACATTACCCTGCACTGTCCAAACTAATTAAGTGTTTTCCAAAGTTCAGTAATGTTGTATCATCTGCATGTAACATGAACATACAGGATACACTAAATGTCACATCGTTAAACTTATCACTACTATTGCAGCCAAAAATAAGAAAGGCTTCAGAATGGAGCTCTGATGAAAACTAACTTGAACAGTTTTGACCTCTGAAACATCAAACCTTAAGCTATAATTTGCCTTATGCTTCTTAGCCTAAATAGGAGTTCATTAAATTTAACTCTTTACCCTATATAGCTTTGCAATAAAGTTCTTTCAAAAATGAAATTAAAGTGGCTGATAATATCTCCATATTTTTAATCCTTTTTCTAACTACTGATCCAACTGCCATAATAGTAATGTTTCCAGGTACAAATATAAACTGCTCCGTACGAAAAAATTCACTGTCAACGAAGTAATTGTTCAATTCAACTTTTATATATTACTTAAAAGTACTTATTAAATATAAGTACAAATGATATCAGATGATGACTAGGATATGATTTATCTACTTTTTGTAAGATACAGGTAATTTTAACAACTTAAAGAATATGTAGGGAAACACTCTGCACAAGCATCAGACTAAAAGGAAATGTCAGAGGTTCAAGGATAATGTCCTATTTCTTTGACTATTTTGTTTGAGAAACCAATATCATCACTCTGTGATGAACTCAATATAGAGACAAATTTGAGCACATCATTTGAATAGATCTGTTTCCATTGAGAAACGCTCTTGTCAACTCTTAAATTAGATGTCCAAAAACTGGATTACACAATAATTACAACTAGTCATTACATTTTGTGTAGATGTGGAGTTAAATAGTTATTAAAACTATATAAGTCAACTATTATTTCTTGATCAGCCTCTGATATAATAAAACTGTTTCACACTCTTACTGAAAAACTGCCATCTAAAACTTATATGCATCTCAGGTAAGAGTTAGTACAGGTAATGATATATAACAAAGAATCAGTTTTCAACGCCAGGAGGGTAAACATATCAACAGAGACTCCAATTCAAAAACAAATTTCAAAAATCTGACTATGGCATTTTATTCTTTTCCTATCATAAATATAAATGTTCCCCCAATTATGAAATAATGACTTGTTTAATATTAAGTTTCCAACTGTATATCAAGTACCAGATGCCATTTAAAGTGTAATGAATAAATAAAATTAACCTTTATGTTCATTGTTGTGATTTACCTACCTTTCTATCTTTATCCAACCATTAGATATAGTTTTAATGATACAGTACAGCCTGTAGGGGTAATAGATCAGTCTACTCTTAAGATAGCTAATCTTCCTAAAAATCGTCACGCACAATAAAATAAACTTATATTTTTGTACATAATTATAAACAGACTACTTATATTTTAACCCTTTTTTACACTAGACATCTAAGTCGTAGAGACAACATGCTCCTTTCAGAATAAAATTGTTACCTGGGTGTGTTCACATTCAGCAACCATGACCTGGTTACCAAATAGTACGATGAAATGCAGAGGCAAACATACAATGCTTGGAGCATGGTTTTCAATAATTGGCTTTGGTTTCATTAATACTAAATGACAGAGTACATTTTGTCTCCTAACCTGCTTTCTTCACTGTTTGCCTTCTAAAATGTTGAGAGTTACAATGTTAATAATATCAAAATTAATTTTATGAGAAGAGTAAAACCAAACCCCTCAATTTGGTTGAGATATCGTCTCCTTTGTATTTTTATCTAGCCTTAAATCATTACAATGTGTGTAAAAATTTGACCAACTGAACACTAAAGGTTTTAATACATTTTTATAGTCCTGGTAATTTTTCACTCTTTCCATTATCGAAAACTTCCAATGGAATGAACAATCTTGTAGATGTAGAACAAATTAAACAAACTTACCGAGATCATGGAGCGAAGCTTAACATTCACACTAAGACACATATTAGGCGTTTTTTTTAAATCACTATAAATTCATCCTGAAGTGGAAAAAGATGGAGTAAGGTAGTGGCTTGTTGATGGGAGTATATTTAGTTGGACCAGGTTACCATAATTATTGGAGAATGACTCAGCTTAGGTAACACCAAAGGGGGGGACACTTTTTGGTATTAACATATTTCAGACTTGTACACTGACATAAATTGACATTGACATTGTGCAAGAATCTTCTGTTGTAATCTGTATCCTCCTCAGACATTGGTAGATACTATTTCATATTCGTAATAATGGTTTACATGGTAAAATACCTTTACATTACTTGATCAAAACTTGGGTTCTCTAGTAATTTCCCATAATATTTTAAAAATTATCTGTGGAAGAACAAGTAGAGAGTGTTAGTAAAGTATATCACTTGAGAGTGTAAAAAAATGTCATGTTCAAATTGCTTTCTGTCCGATATCTCAAAACAAAATTGAACTATAGACTTGAAATTTTGAAAGAAACTTTGTTTCTACATAGGTAACACTTACATTGATGGTGATGCATCTCACTCCATGGGATTTAGCAGTACGTCTATATATATTTTTAATGTGGTGCAGCATACTGTTACCTTGTATTATTATTATTAGAGATTTATTACTTATGATATTCCCTTTGATTGACAACATTTTTGATAGGCTCTTTATAGCTCCTGCCTTCTTGAAAGAATTTTAAATTACATAAATCTTTGGTAACATTCTTTTATCCAAGTAAAATACATTTTTTTGCAAAGCATGTATCTATTTATACGTATGTATATACAATTTTTCTTAAATAAATATAGAGGTATTAGCGGTGGCGTAACTAACGCCAATGCAACCAATGCGGTGCATTGGGGCGCAGGCCTTCAGGGGGCGCAGGCCCTAGAAGGCGCAAAAGTGTTTTTTTTTTTTAATTGAAGCTAAATTTGTGGGTAACAAAACATTTTGACCACCCGAGTTGTATTCGTTACTCTAACAGTACAATAGTATGAACTATTAATTACACTATTTAAAAATATTCTCATGATGAGTATATTTGAAATGAAATATGATAACTAGTCCACTCAAGTTTAGGTTATCTGCGATGTTACTATGCCGGACTGATACGTTCAGTTTGAATGTTGGGACACTACTGAGCCGCGCGCTGTCCCCACAACTCAGTTTTACTCCGTAACTGCTGCGCATCTCAAGGTCATGCGGCATGTAGTAGGCCGCCGCCCCTCCCCCTCTCGTGTGCCGGGTGCCTGGGCGAGTCCAAGTCTCGGCGGGGGAGGGGTGGCCGCTGCGCACTCACAGACTAGTCACCCTGTCCTGTCAGTCGGTCCTTGTTAGTACGATTGTGCGGTTCAGTAGTGTGAGTTTTATTACAAAACAATTTTGTCTGTGTATTTGTTATACAATTTAAATCAGTGGACCGTTTTTACCGTATAAATTTGTGCGTTTTTTAATGGATTTCGTTATGATTGTTTGTGATTGAACGAAATGGACGGAAACAAAAGACCTAGTGTGCCGAGTTCCGAAAAAGGAAAAAAAACAAGAAGAAGAAAAAAGTGAAGAAACTACCAAGATTGACACGTTTTTTTAAAAAAACGGGATTTTGCTGATACCTCTCAAAGTCAATCAGGTGACGATGGTGTTGGTGAGAATGAATGTGGGCTTGGGGGTAAAATATCCACGTCAGAAGATATCATCGAATTGAATGTTCTTGCCGATAACCAAACTTTCAGAAGTCCACCAAAATGTGAGTAAGTCTGCTGATTTAAATATTACATATACTGCTCCTTCTACATCAGCAACTGGCGGAAGTATTTCAGTACAAGAAAATACTGATGTCTTTTGGTATAATCTGCAATGATGGTGGAGTAGAGAGTACAGACATAGCTCTTTTCTCAGAAGATATTAACAATGATGATTGAAATCTCGGATTTTGAACTCCGAACCGTGTAGACCTCAAGGGCCATTCCCTAAAGACATTAAAACAATAGATCCTTTTCGAAAGATTATTATTTTTCCGAAACGAAAACTGGGTCAAAAAATTGAGCGCTTTTGGCTTTGTTACTCTCCGTCTTTAAATGGCGTGTATTGTGAACCATGTTGGCTGTTTGCTAACAGACTTGATAAAAAACTTTAACAATGCATGGTCTACTGGGAAAATTAATGATTGGAGAAAAGAAATCTGTCAACAAAAATTAAAGACCACGAATTGAGTAAGTGCCATATTAATGCATGTATCGCATATGGAATAAGAAAAAATAATAGAGATATCAAAACTCTTTTCTATGACAAAGAAGATAAACTGGTTGAAGTAATAAAGAGAATTTTGGATGTTATCATAACAATGTCAACTGTAATCTAGCTCTTAGAGGTCATCGATCTGAGAGCATAAAAAAATGTTAAGAGTGAGTCAGGAAATTTTCTGAATATTATTGATCTCCTTTCTAGATACGACCCTATTTTAAAGAATCACCTGGAAAACGAAGATAGTAGGGTAAAATACTTAAGCCCTTCAATTCAAAACGAGCTTATTCATTTGACATCTTATCAGATTTGAGTGAAATATTGACTGATGTTCAACAGTCTCCATTTTTTTCTCTCATTTTAGATTACTACACAAGACATTTCGAAAATTGATCAGTTATCAATAATCTTAAGTATGTTTTATACAAACCAGACCTAAATCAGCTTGAGATAATGGAATCCTTTTTTAGGCTTTGTGCAAGTACTAGACCAGTCAGCCGAAGGACTAGAGGATCTTGTAGTTAAATTTATAGAAGAAAAGAAAATATCTTTTGATAAGTGCCGAGGTCAAGGATATGATGGCGCTTCTGTCATGAATGGAATTTACACAGGACCTGCAGACCAGAATAAAATCAAAGTCTCCTAACGCTGAGTATGTCCATTGTGCTAGTCACAATTTAAATTTAGTTTTAAACGACAGTGTGAAATCGATTTCAGAGATTTCATCATTCTATGATACAATAAACAGTATTTATGTATTTTTCGGCCAAAGCCTACCAAGATGGCAATGTTTAAAAGAGTTGACCGACTCCTGTGTTATCAAGTTAACCTTGAAAAAACTCTGTCCTACTAGGTGGTCGTCAAGGTACGACGCTTTACTATCAATCAATGTAAATTTTGTCGCTGTGCTGAAGTGTCTATCGAAAATAATTTTGACTTCAAGCAAGAACAATGAAGTCGCAGAAGCACTGGTCTTATAAAGGAAATGTCTTCTTTTGAGTTTTGTTTTTGATGTTAGTGTTTTCAAAGTCGAATTTTAGAAAGAATCCAGATCACGTCGAAAACCCTACAGAGGTCCGACGTTAATCTAGACGATGCAAAGAATCTCCTTCAGAAGTGTTTAAATACTGTGAGCCAACTGCGAGGAGGAGAATTCGACGATGTCCTAGATCAAGCCAGGAGGTTAGCTGCTAAGTGGAATATTGATTCGTCAATGACCTCCAAACGTAAAAGAAAAGTAAAGACTTTTTTTGAACGAACTTTCTAGTGACTATGAGTTTAGTGATCCTGTGCATTGCTTTAAAGTTAGGGTATTTGTGAGAGCTGTTGATATTTTAATTTCACAGTTAAACGAAAGGTTTAAAATCTATGTTATGTATAACTGACACGTTCAGTTTTTTAAACCCAGATAATTTGTTACGGTTTTCTGACGAACAACTCGTACAGTCAGCCTCTGACTTTTGTAAAAAAATATGAATCTGATGTGACTCTCATGCTTTAGTTAACGAAGTCATTTGCTTTAGAAATATAGTCAAAGACGACATCAGAAGTAATAAAATAAGCAAAATCAGCCAGCTGGCTGATTATCTATTGATTGAAAATAAGTTTATTTCATCAAGTGTGCCAAACGTATGTACTGCATTCATAATGTTTCTTACATTACCCGTGACTGTGGCAAGTAGTGAAAGGTCTTTTTCCAAACTAAAAATAATTAAGGAAACTACTTAAGAAATTCTATGTCCAATACTAGACTGTGTGACCTTAGTGTAATTAGTATTGATACATGAGAGAGCTCGGTCTTTAGATGTAAAAAAGGTTAGCTAGACGGTTCCTAGAAACAAAGAGCCGTAGGGGCTTTGTCAGGGAGTGGGAGTAGGAATTAAAACCCTCAATTAAAATGTCTATGTTTCATGTTTAGCATAAAATTAACATTAAGATAATGTTGGAGCTTCTTACATCATTTATATGTCACTGAATAAATGTAAAATAAAGTAAAAAGAAGTAGTCTTATTTTATCGTCCTAAAAAGTACAATAATTAATTGAAAGTATGTAATGTGATCCTAGTCTTGTAGTTAAGCCCTAATTGAAATGTTTGTACATAATCTTTGACAATCAAAACATGTAAATGTAAACAAAAGATTCATCATTGGTGTTAACATTTAACCAGGTGTTTTGCCAAATTTAACATTAGTGTTTACGTTTACCAATTACCAGGTGATTGAATGATTGATTTAAATTTTACTAAGTTTGAAACTAATATGACCAAGAAATACAAACAGTAAAAAGTCATAACATCATAAGTTTTAATAATCCATTGATTATAAAACATTAAAAAATTAGAAATACCGTCATTATTTGACAGGATGATAACCTAAATAACCTAGTATATAATATATCTTTCTCTAATTGGATAGAGATTGTACAATGCCGTATGTAGCGAAGCAGTATCAGGAAGACTTGCATTGGGGCGCAATCAAACTAGTTACGCCACTGGGTATTAGCAGTTACGCAAATCTTCACACGCAATTATGTACGCTGTGCACACTGCACTTGAATGAGAACTTCTCGTTCGAGTGAATTATATTTTCAATGCCAATGTTAAGTTTATCTTGTTGCTACGATCAAGAAAATGTGTAAAAGTGTATATCTATGGCCATTGTAATTTACTTATTTTTGTTCCATAGTTGATTTTGCCTTGTTTTCCGATCAATAAAATACATATACAATAGTACATACACAGATCTGAGAAACCAGCTTCTGTAAAAGGCCAACTAAGATGGGTTTAACTTATTTACATTCAAACACATAAACCAATATTTTAAAATTTTATTTATTTTTTTTTGTGAGGCCTTTCAATAGCAAGGCTGTCTTTGTCAGACACATCACAACTTTTGCTATTGAAAGGCCTCACGAAAATAAAAGTTTTAAATATTGGTATATGTGTTTGAATGTTAATAAGTTAACAAGAAGCCAATACAAGCTCCATCTTCAACATTTAAGATGGGCTTTATAACAGCCTTTAAATTTATAGTAAAAGTTAGATAGCAATTTTGTTTTTTATATCTAATACTTAATATTTGCTAAAAATGTACAGTTAAAAAGTACATATTTTTATTTCTTTACTCTGTGCTCAACAGTTGTTGCAGTAAAAAGGTTGAAATAAGAAGTTTTATTATTCTACTTTCACACTATAAATGTAAACAAATAGAAATTAGAGTTTTAATTAATTAATATATGGTTGTATTTGCATAAAACAATGTTTATACAGAATAGTTGATTATATTTAACAGGCTCTTTCAATTAATATTTCACTACTTTAGAGACCAGTTGGGCGTAGCCAAGAGGGATTTTCAAAATAAAAATATGCCTATATTCGTATCATGTACCCTGAAAATGTCCATGTAAAATTTCAGTACAATCGCTTGAAAGCAAAACAATCAAACAAAGGGACTTACGAATTTATATTATAAAGATTTGAAATCATGTATTTCAATGCTTACTTATTGAAGTCATTCATATCATGTAAACAAATTAAACAGGATAACACCATTATATGAGGACATGACTATAATGGGAGTAGAGGAATATAAAATGTTCAATGTTTCAAAATCATTGTTTATTCAATGAGAAAATTACACAGATTCTTTATTTACATCACCGGTTTAGTAAACTACGAATGATTACAAACTATTTTTTGAGATTTCAGAGGATTATACTATGAAACTGTTTAATGAACACTTTCTAGAAATATCTACCGTATTTTAACACTTTGAACGTATTTACAGTATTAATGTATGCTTTATTTTATTTCAATTAACACTGTAAAAGAAAGTCAATAAACTTTTTATTTTAACAAAGAGTAAAAATCTATGTTAGCCCTATTTTACAGTCAGCGACTTACCATACAACAATATCAATGATGTTATTATGGACTGGCTTGACACCCTGTATACTGGTGAAAATCTTACACATATGAAATAAACTGTTAGTGGTTAGTATGCTGTAAGAACTGTAGTAATAAGAACATAATAAAGAACTTTTCTGCCACAGCTAATTTTCATATTTTTTTAATCATAAGAACTGAAATCTGTTTCCAAGATAAATAAATAATTCTTTTCTTAACATAGTACAACATTCTATTCCTGCATTATGCAAGCAAAAACACTAAATAAAAACAGTACTTTAAACCCTTTGCGCTCACAGAGCAGACAATACTGGTAAAAATTGTTTTCAATGCTGTCACCTAATATGAAAAAATAGACATCAAATATAGTGCCCATAAATGTACAATTTCTCAAAATATTGAAAATATGGCAGTGAGAATCATCTATGAACACAGGTTTCTCTTGTCTTTTTAAATTTAGCAATTTTGTCTGAAGAATACTGTCATCTACAAGTTACCACTGTAAATACACATTACGTAACTATGGTGGGAATTGTTGATTCAATGCAAATATTAGTTAAGCTCCATTTCACCTTCTTTCTAGGAGTCAATCTGAGATTTCAGATGCTGCACTAAAGAGAAGATGAAATGGTACTTAGCTCAATATTCACATTGTATATAGTTACCATCATTTAGCTTCTTTAAAAAATTCAATAACTGAGTTTTTCAATTTGAATTCACAGTGATATAGGTATGTTTTTGTTAACCCTTTGAAGGTCAGCCGAAAATTGGACCAAGCAGCCAATAGTACTGGTTTTTTTTAATCAATTTGCATAATTTAACTGCTAAAATGTAACACAGTAATGCTTAATGGTGAGGCCGAGGACTTTTTTTGTTCTTCATATTTTTAAAATATATTTATGATGTTTATAATTTTGTATTGTATAATACTTGTAACAAATATTTATAGACTAATTCACAATTGGCGATTTTATGCATGGTTGTTTCATCTTTACTCTATGGCTATGCCATTTCAATCCATTAGCTCAACTTTTACAGCATCTATATTGTATTTCTTTAATTGACACAGTACAATGACATTTCTAAGCAATTCATGCAAAATATCAAAACCACCCAAATCCCGCGTTAGAACATAATCAAATCAATAACTTAATACTACTCAACGTATACTAGAACAAGGAATCGGAGTATACAGAGTCATCCATCATCAAAGTTTTTTTCATTCACAACAAATCAATACATTACTAACTCAATTACAGTTTTGAGATATTTCAACCATAGTGTGGATAGCCAGCTTCAACCTAGAGATAATAAACCTAAACTGACAGAGCCAGGTAAGAAATGCTAACATCAGCACTTTTTCTACAAATTAAATGGTTCACACACTGGATCATGTATCTCAAGAAAGAAAAGAGCTTTTTAGAACTTAAAACATAGTTTGTTTTCTGCTAGTGTTGGAACATTACAAACTAGTCCTACAATATATCATTGTCACCAGTTTACTGCAGATTTCAAGATTCCTTACAGACAGCATCAGATTTCAAATGAGCTAGGTGAAATGGAGCTGAACTCACTCACTCATCATTCATACTCCAATGAAGGTGGAGATATGGTGAGGTTGCTATTAATTCTGAACTAAGCAAAAGAAAGCTAAAGGCTCCAATTCTGGTCCTTTCTAGCGCACAAGATTAATTTTATTCTCACATATTAAAGGTATGTTTCCAGCCTACTTCATAATCTAAATAAGAAACTTATCTATACAAACTTTCAACTGTTCTTTTAACTCTAGTAAACTCAAAGTTGAACTGGTAGTTCAAGATGAAATTTGAAACAGTTTTGAATTTTGTTTTGAAACAATCTGCTAGTTTTTATATTTTAGACATGACTTGAGTCAATGCTTGTGTAAGCTCTATGACAATAAACGTATTCTTATTCATCTGATTGATCTTAAAAATATTACATTTGTATATTTTTTCAAGCTTTACTTGACCCGCCAGTTCTATTTAGAGTTTACTACAATATTGTAGACAATAGTGATCATTTAGGTTACGTTTATTCCTTAGCAGACAGTAAGATAATTTTGGTAGTCGTAGTTTTACTGCTGTATCGCACAAGTATTGTCACTATCAACAGGCAAAAAACAATAAATATCGAGGTGAGGATATGGAATTAACCAATGACGTCACTGACTGGAAAACTCTACCTATTAACTTAAATAGCTGTTTTAACACGTTCGCTGCATGCAGTAACTCTGGTTACCGCTGTTATGCTGCGCTAGGAGCGGGCGGTAACTGTGGTTACCACAGAGCCTTTGTTCTGAAATGAGGTCAGTGTGCGGCCAGCACTCGAGCTATCACAACGATGTATTTCTCGCTCCTCGGGAGGTAATTTTCCCGCATTGTTATGCATTTAATTTTCACATTAAAAATAATGAAAAAGTCTAAAGTTTTTATAGTACTAAGTGATTGTGCAACACAATGCATCTTCCCCCGGGGCCAAGTGGTGTACAATAACCAAGTTCAAAGCGTACAACAGAGCCATTATTGAGTTCAAACGACGAGGATGAAAACATGGACGATGTGGAGTACCAAACTGACTCGGAAGTTGAGGATCCTGATAACGAGACCAACCCACGCCAATGGAGCGCTCACAACTGGATTGGAATACATTTTTATAAACTTATGTACTACAAGATTTTTTGTATCACTTCAATTAAACATTTAAATATATTTTGTTATAATTACTCACCACATATTTGTAAATAGTAACTGAATTTGAGTAAGTTAGCGGAGATTTATATAAACTTTTTCACATTTTTATAAACTTTTACATTCATTTTGGTTTTCACATTAATTTATGTATAAATATTGTTCATGTTTGTCTAAAACGAATAAAACACATTTTACTTAGCTACAATGTATTCATTTGGAATATTCCCACTGCCATAAAAGGGCGTTTCATAGTGCGAGCGGTAACTAGAGTTACCAGCTGGCAAAGAAGACTGTTATCAGGAGCTAGCAGTAACCACAGTTACCACATTCCCAAAACGGTAAAGAGTGATAACGTTTGTGACTTATGAGTAATTTTCATATATTTCATCCAAAAGTAAGTAAAAATATATTTAAAAAATTTCAGCATATAGGGAACTCTATATAGAGATTTTTAGCAGTGAACGTGTTAAGATATTGCTACAGCCAGCTGAATTGATCCACAGGAATCAATATATATCCAACAATACAGAATTATAGAGGTTATGCATATCAGTTTGACATGCACACACCTAGGTGACATGCTCTCTTTTAGTGCAATGACAATTAACTATTTTTTAAATAATAAATTAATACTCATGACTATGCTTAAAATGATAATTTGAACCCAACATTGCACCAATTTACTACTGGAATTCATATTGAACTTCAGTTATAGTGTACAAATTGCTTAGTTCAATAGAATGATTAATTTTACATCACAACCTCCATGACACAAAACAAACACAAAAAAAGCTAATCCAAAAATTAAATAAAAAATCCTTTTTTCAAATATAAAGAAAAGAAAAATTTACAAAATGACATAATGATTGTTTCAAGCCAATATTATGCTAAAGAGATAAAAACTACCAAACAGATGTGAAATAACAGTTTGAACATGTGAAGCCAATACTAGTTGATAGTTTACTAGTACTACAATAAAAATGGCAGTAAGAGTAACTAATAATTATGTACGTAATGTGCAATAAAATAGTATAAAAATATGAATGAATTCTGAAATGCAATAAAATATACGTAAAAATTGTACTTAAAAGTAAAAAATTTCAAATTTTCTTTCAAAACAGTTTTAACATTTTTGTCATAAAAAGACAACCAAAAACTCACATAAGCTTTTTCACTCAGAATAAACTAAGTATGGAAGTTATTTTTTTTTTATTTCTGTAAACTGATAATACAATTTTTATCCAACTAAAAAAACTACAGATCATTGTCAGATTGATAAATAAAATTGATAGCTATTTAATTAATTCCATGATCAACATTTTGTTTAATTTTGGTTTTTTCACTCTTTTGGTACATAGTTGACTAGCAGAATGAACTTAATAGGAAATGGAATAATGTCCAGTGATGTATATTCTTGATCAGGTAAAAATAAATATTTCCGTTGCATAATTTTCATATCGATGGACTCATTCCAACAAAATTGTACTGCAGCATTGCAACAATTTTTTCCCGACTTTGAATTGGATTCAGATATTTTTAGTAGTAATTAATACTAAGAATACTTACTAACAAATTTGTACTACTTGTAAGTAAGTATACTCGGAATTCATTGACATCACTATTTCTCATTGTACGAGTCTTTGAGGTTTGAATAGTCAACTGAAACAATATTATGCTGCATGATAATTTTTACCTTGAAAAGGGCCATTTAAACCCTTATGACATTAATCCTGCACTCAACAGTACTCTAGTCTGAACTGTAAAATATTATTGTTTACTTGAATTTGATTTTCCAGATTTGGTTAGGAACACTTCCAAACGTGTTTCACCCAAATCAAAATTTCTAGAGGATACCTTCATACTCATGCTGAATGATATTGTTGTGTTTCTTCTCAGTAGTTATAAACCAAAGAAAACAACACCATTGAAATATTTTTTTAAAAAGTATAAATATGAAGGATAAACTAGGTAATTGTATACTTTGCTTAAAAGCTAGGACAGATATAAACCAAATTAGAAAAAAACTATGCATTTTTGGACACTTATTAAATTTAAACTCCACTGTGTTAAAGGGTTAACAACGTGCAATAAGTATTGCATAGAATTGTTAATGTGGTTATATACAGACAGCCTTGACTGGCAGGTACTTTATCTGATTGTACCGAGTTTTTTAAAGGCTGGATTTAAGAGCTAACTTCTGTTATGTCATCTCTATTCCTCTATGTATGTTACTGAGAACTAATGGTACCAAAAATAAAAAACTGATTATTTTTTTCTAAATACATATTTTTAAATTAGTACTGTCAGTATTAAAAATGAGCAAAAAGAAAATGTAATATGGAAAATTACAATCAGTCGATCTCATTTTTTATTTCTGTTAGAATGAGTTCATCAAATAAAAAATTCATCAAAATTAAAAATAATACATTTTCCTTAAAACAATTAATGTAAAAAATGTTTCATACAGAATTTACAGTGCGTCCACAGTCATATCACACTTTCAATTGTTTATAGCCACTCTACTATTAATTACAGGTCTAAGAAACAGATGTACGAGTAAATTAAAACAACTATTTATAAAGTTTTATTTTCATTAGTTGAGTTACCCATTTACCCAAGTTTTAACAAAAACAGTCATAATGGTAACTTTGTAAATAATACCAGTGTATTTTGTAGCTAGCAAAGTTTTATTTTGAGATTTCAGTGCAACTTGAGTATTGTCATGTGTTTTATGAAAATCCCTCCGATTTACGCAGGATTTATCGTTGGAATAAGACATTTAAGGAAACAGGCAACTTATTAGACAATAAGCGAACAGGTAGGCTAAAAACAAAATGCATCATCATATCGTACAAACTCGTATATTGAACACTTTAATGCAACAAATCAGAGCTGCGATTGAATTAGTTAACCCAGAAGTCCTAATCAGAGTATCGGAAGATATCTATGTTCGCTCAGACATCTGTGTGGCAATTCATGATGCTCATGTTGAACTCAGATACACTGACTTAAAACTATTAAAAGTACTCTTTAATCCTATGTTAATCTCATTCTTTTGCTGTATATACTTTTGTAAATACAATTATTTAAAAGTGTAACATGACTTTGTGGACAAACTTTACTTAGAAAATAAATTCAAGAAGCATTATATTTCAATTTAAATTGTTTAAGTAGCACATTAGTTTCAATTATAAAGTGAATTAATGAAATTCTGAAATTTGTCAAGTAGTTGTCATATTCATTATGCATTAAACATTGAAACAAACGAGTTTACATATTAGTCAACCTTTTAAGTATAATTTACAATGAGCAGTTTTGATTAGAATTTAATACAGAGGGTCGGTTTGCTTTTCATATTGATCTAATATATACAACATTAGGTAGATGAGACATCTCTTGGATTGTTTTTATTAATATTTTGAACCAGTATTACTAAAATATTTCACTATGAATGAAAATTAAAACATAATAAGGTGTTTAGTTTAACATTTATAATAAATAAATGTGTGTTCAACTACACATAAAGACAGATCAGATCTGTCTATACCATATACAACTTTTAACATAAATATTCAATTATTAAGTACAGTAAACTCAATACCTACCATTTGGATTATCCATGATATCCATATTAATAGATGCTATATAAAATACCAAGAAAATAATAAAATAATAATAAATTTTCCAACACTGTAACTAGAATGGCTCTGTAAATAATCGCGAGTTTACTGTTAGTTTAGTAAGTTCATTATTGAGTTGTGGGAGCATTTCTATGATAAACTATTTCAGTTAAAAATGACAATGATGCCCTGAAGGCAATTACTTATTTGTTTTAATAGTATAAAAAACCGTATTTGGCATTATTTCTTTATTTTTAATTTAATGCAGCTTAACTGACTTTGTACAGTACACACAAATATATTTGAGAGTAGCACAAAGATTCCAATAGTTAGATCTGAAACCGACCACTCGGTATAATTAACACATTAGTTAATCTATAACATTTAATGTACACAATAAATATTGTTTCTGCAAAAATATACAATAATTTTCTCAACAACTATTCAAATAATAACAATTAATTATATAATATATATGGAAAATTAATGCCACAATAGTATCACTGTAGAGAAAATAAATAATACAAATAGCTGTCAAAAGCAGCCTCAAAACACGAGACTGATTCTACAATAAATACAGGTATCGAAATACTAATTGAGAGATGGTGTGAGAGTGGAGTGCCATCGAACTTCGATACTTGGCCATTTGGTCTGTAGACATGTTAGCATGGGGTTACTGTCCAACACACACTTCATATTGCATTCTAGCAGAACAGCACTGCCTTCTTGATACACAACCTGTAGGCAACATCCACTTATATTAGTATGATTACATTACTGACAATAATACTCAGACATTGTGTGTAGACATGTTAGCATGGGGTTACTGTCCAACACACACTTCATATTGCATACTAGCAGAACAGCACTGCCTTCTTGATACACAACCTGTAGGCAACATCCACTTATATTAGTATGATTACATTACTGACAATAATACTCAGACATTGTGTGTAGACATGTTAGCATGGGGTTACTGTCCAACACACACTTCATATTGCATTCTAGCAGAACAGCACTGCCTTCTTGATACACAACCTGTAGGCAACATCCACTTATATTAGTATGATTACATTACTGACAATAATACTCAGACATTGTGTGTAGACATGTTAGCATGGGGTTACTGTCCAACACACACTTCATATTGCATTCTAGCAGAACAGCACTGCCTTCTTGATACACAACCTGTAGGCAACATCCACTTATATTAGTATTATTACATTACTGACAATAATACTCAGACATTGTGTGTAGACATGTTAGCATGGGGTTACTGTCCAACACACACTTCATATTGCATTCTAGCAGAACAGCACTGCCTTCTTGATACACAACTTGTGAAAACATCCACTATCATTATTATGATTACATTACTGACTATAATCATAGACATGTTGGTAAGGATTACTGTCCAATATATATTTTATACTTTATGCTAATAAAATGCTACAATATCAGTTATACAATACCAGTTACTGTAATTATCGACCAATTGGTGTTTCGAAATGTCATTTGAGAGTTACTGTCCACAATGCACTATAGTGGAACGATACTGTATTCTAGATACACTACCTAGATAACACCATTATGCTAAATGCTAGGTAATAATAATTATTCATCAATTTATTAGCTAGAAACCACAAACAATTACAAAAAATTACATTTTTGTGAAAAAAGAGTTAAAATTTCTAATTTATTCATAAATGTGTAGGACACAAGTTGAATAACTAGTTTTAAATTTGAAACAATATCTTTATTTATTTATAATCTTATTAAATATATAAACTTTATAAATTAGACTCACATGCTTAAAATGTTCCTATAACTATAATTTTGAGTTTTGATTGTACGATTAAATTTTCTAACAATTATCAGCGCAATTAGAAAAAAAAAACTGTTGCCAATCAAATGTTAATGCTGTACCTTGTTGTTAGGACACGAACGAGGCAGCCCATTGTAATGGTAGAGAGTGAAGGTGTCAGGCACAGAGATCGTCTCCTCCGGGAAGAACTCCTCCATGAAAGCACTCAGCAGGATGATACCCAGGCTATCAGCATCCAGTTTCTTCTTCATTATTTCTACACTGTACATTTATCATAATTATTTACCTTTGTAAAACATTCTCTCTTTGTTGAAAACTTAATTAACCCTCTTAGTACCAGAGGTTTGATTATTCAGCAGATAGATAATTTGTTATAATGTTATCACTAGGTAAAACATAACATATCACAAACAGATTTCAGCAGCTGATTCAAAGTTTTCAACCACATATTGATTCTCCAGATTAGTGATGTGTGGAAACTGAATCACGAATCCACTGAATCTTTCAAAAAGAGATTAAGATTTTAGAAATGATCGATGAGATTAATATAAAATATAGCTAGTTCTCTGATTTATGCAAATCCCTCTATCATAAAGTTGTATTCTTGGATTACTTTTTATGTTTTCAGACAGTCTTCTAAGCACATAATGTAGCTATAGTGAGATCAATTAAATTTTAATGTTAAGTTTAGCTCCAGTTCACTTTCCTCCAAGTTTTAAGCTGTGATCGTATTAGTCACATTTTGTGAGAGGACCCAAGAAAATGCGATGCTGTTTAAAATGATGTCTCTAAATTGTGATGAAAGCGAGAAAGGATGACCAGACACAAAAAGTATGTAGCATTTGAAAAAGCTATTTACAGTGTAAAAACTACTGTTCAATGATTCTATAAAATATTAGACACCACGACACACAGCTGGCCAACGAACCATGTAGTTGGAAAGTGCCTGCCTACTCTCAGATCAAACAGTATAGATACCCGAGTTTGAACGTTAACTACTAACTAACTAATAGAGCTAAAATTACAGGAGTTACATTAAAATTTAGCTTGTGTATTTGTGCGTATAGACATATAAATAAAATTATTTACAAACAATAACCAGGTTTTATATCTGAAAAAAAACACATTATTTGCAATACATGAAAACTAGTAGAACACTATTGTTCAAATTATATTAAATTACATTCTTTTCTAAATACAATTTGGTGTGTTAATATTTGTATAAACTAACTATATTTATAATAGCCACAGAAAAACGCATAGGTGCTTTAGCTCATCAAAAGATTTTCATAAAATTAAAAAATGGCTGTGCCCTAAACAAAGCCCTGCCAGGGGAAAGATTTTTGTAGTATGCAATTCTCCTACTGAGTATATAGCACAGCTCAATGGCAGATCAGTCATGCCTGTGTTGCCAACATGGCTTGTTCTGTTTGTAGTGATTGTTTTGGATAGTGTTGTAGTCGTGTTTCTTCAATTTTTATGAGAATTAATTTAAGTGAACAATTTGCAGCTGTGAAATTTTACTTCCCGCTCAGTAAATTGCTGCTGAACATCTTAAATTAAAAAAACAGCTTACAAAGATGACACCTTGCACAAGTGGCTTTTGTTTTAAAAATGGTAACATATCGATTGACAACAAACCTCATTCTAGATGACCATAAATTACTGTAGAGATAAAAATGGTGAGAAATTTTAGAACTTATACTATTGAAGGACCATTGAACAACTGTAAACAATAAGCGTATGATGATTGCGCAACAGTGTTTTTCAAGAAAAACAATTTGTTGTAGACTGGTTTTTCCACCTTCAAAACACACCTGCATACACATATATTATGATAGCCAACAAAGAATGACATGGTATTGTTGCCTCAAACACCTTACTCAGCTGACCTAGCTCTGTGTGTCTTATTTATAAATATGAAGAGGGGTATCAATTGTTGAAATCATGAAAAAGACGAGAGGAGCTGTTGCCTACTTCTGAAAAATATTATAAAAAATATTTAAACAAAGAATCACCAATTGGACAATTGCATCAAGTATAATTGAGAGTATCTTTAAGAGGATTAAGTTGTTTCGTAAAAGAAATGAAATCCTGTATTTGATTATATATATATAGCATTTAATAAATAATTTCAGTTTCTTATGGGTACTCTCACCCTTAACCCTACTCAATGCACGTCATAGAAAAAAAACATAATATGGATGTAACATTGTGGAATATTGACTTACTATTCCGGATCGGATACAAGATTCAACATGCTGAGCACATCCTGTAGAAGGTCAGAGGAGATGAAGTTGTTGCCCTCTGGGTCGAAGCTCTTAAACACTCTCCGCGCTACCTCCGTGGGTGTCTCCGCACTGACCAGCTGCTTCTCGAAGGAAAACAGCACCGTAAGATGTGTCTCGCTGCCTAGCACCCACACTGGTGTCATGGGATTCTTCAGGAAGGATCCTACCTCACAGTACCTCAGATGTTCTAGGAGAGCCAGGAAACCAACGGTACTTTGCTTGTCGATCCCTAGCAGTTCTGCAACACGGACAATTACAATTACTGAATTATATAATATTCAAAACTAAAATTGTAGTTATTCCTTTAAAAGCTTCCAATTGCTATTTGGTTTTTCAAAATCATTGTTTACAATTTGAGATCGAACCAATTATTATTCAATTTATGAGCAAATTGAAGATTTTTATGTCTTCTTCAGTCACACTAAAGCAAAGAATGGTGAAAAGACATCAGTGATGGTAGATACCAATTCCACTTTTGTTTGAACATTTTAATTTAGTTGCATTTAATTGAACATTTTAATTTAGTTTTAATAAAAGGTATGATAGGACGTAGGTTTACAGTTTGAAGTCAACATACAGAAATCTTTAGAAAGTTAAGAATAATAATTTACACAAAAACAGAATATTTACACATAAGTCTTATATCGATTATTGTATACTATTGAAATTATACATTAATATACATTCCCAAAAACTTGCAAAGAATTGACAGAAATACAACTTGAAGAAACATAGGCATTTCTCACAAATACAGTTAGTAACAAACATTAGTCACCAAGGCACTAAAACCAATTAAAATTTGTTCTAAAATGTTCTTACGTAAATAAAAATGTTAAACTGATCAAAAAACTTACTAAGGCCTCCAACATCCTGATCATGATTCCACACATGTGCAACAGCTCTGCCTGTGATCATGAGATTTATAAGGCATTGGCTTCCATAGCCATACTCGCCATCTATCATAGGCTCTCCAGGATCTGTTACTTCCGTATGCAGCTGCTCAAGCCCCTACAGACAAAAAACATCATTATCTTTTAATACTTAAAACTGTTTCTGACAAACTGTTGAGACATTCTAAAGAGAAAAACTTGACTAATATGACCTGACAAGTACCGTGAAGAGTTTATGCGATCAGATAACAGTGTCAAGCTACTACTGAGAGAAAATATTTTTGGATGAGTATGAAAATTTAATTTTATACCCCTACCCATATGGCTTTTTCTGACTCTTAATTCTAGGGTTAATGAAAAAATTGTAGTGGAAACTGATGTTATTTAAATATTATGACATGTGAATCACTTATAACATTATGCAGAAAAGTTGTGCTGCAATTGAAAATCCCACCAGTTGTGAAATGCAGTATGTGATTTTTGTTGGAAAAATCACCGGGAACTGTGTGAGGTGTGCAGGAGCAAAGTAATGAGTAAAGGTTCTGTTATGAAATGATGCATTCAGTTTAAAAATAGCAGAACAAACGTTCATGATCAAGAGAAGAATGGATGTCCGAGCATTGTGACTGACAATTTGGTCACCAAAGTTGATGAAGATGTTCGTGAAAACTGCTGTTTTACAATAACTGAGCTTTTTCTGTGTTTCCCACAATTTTCATGGACTTTATTGTTTGAAATTGTTTCACAGAAGCTAGGCTACCACAAATGTGGTGCAAGATGGGTGCCAAAAATGCTAACAGATCACCAAAAAGAACAACAAATGGCCATCTTTGACGTTTTTCGAGGTCCTGCAGTGGTGATGCTCTACTGGATCGAATTGTAACAGGAGATGAAACCTGGGTCAAACATGTAAATTGTGAGACAAAATTACAGTCTATGGAGTGGGAATACACAAGTTCCCTACAAAACCAAGGAAATGCCTGTAAATTTTGTTGGCAAGGAACATCATGGGCAACAGTGTTCTGGGAAAGGCAAGATGTTCTTCTTATTGTTTTTCTTTTTATTGGTTTTGTTTTGCAGTGGTGCAACAATAAACTCTGAGCGGTACTGCCAACATTGCAAAGCTAAGGAGAGCTGTCAAAAACAAGCACCAAGGAAAATTGTCATCCAAAACTTTGCTTTTGCATTACAAAACCGGACTTCACACAACAAACCATGTACAAGAACTCTTGAACTCGTTCAACTGGAAAGTTTTTCCTTATCCCCCCTACAGTCCTGATTTTGCTCCAAGTGATTTTCAATTGTTCCCGAAAATGAAGACCTCACTATCAAAACAGCATTTTGACAATGATGACGAGATCCAAGTACGTGTCACTGAGTGGCTGAGATCACATATATAAAATAAAATGTTTTTCTATACTTGGTTTTTATTTAATTCTAAAACGTTCTTACTTTCTGAATAGCCCTCATACTATTAACTTGCTGAAGCTTAGCAAAATCTGATACCGTTCTCTAATGTTCCAAATAAACTTTCAGAAAACATTAAACACAATGTTGATAACAACTAATTCCTATTATGAACATATAATATTGAATGAGTTATGTAGGAATTAACATGCAATACTACAGTGACAGCACGTGTTGTGCCGGCTAAAGAAACAGCAGACACTATCACTTCCCTATGTCCATACTGTATCCTGAACTTGCTTGTGTCGTGAACACTGGTTGGATCATGTGTACATAAGATGTAATTTGATTGCAATCTAATTACATTGGAATTAGAGTTGCTAAAACCTGTTGGCAGATACACAACACCCCACGCTCCAGAGGCAAATGTGAATTTCTGACTTATCATCATTACATTTGAGAATGCAATTTAAAACAATGTTAAAAACTATAAATATAAATACCAATATGTCAGTAATCATCTATACAGTAGGAGGCATAAAGCAGTGCCCACAACCTTGGCGAGTAAGGGTGGTGATGAGGAGAAATGCCACGAGAGGAGAACTGCATGCTTTTCTTCAAACATAGACTAGACACTGCTACCACTTACCTTCCTGATTAAACACAGACCGATGTTTAGACACATAACTGTACAACTAATCTGCTCCAGTCGTGCACATAGACTGTTATATGCCTACTACTGTGTACTACAGTTTTTATACCATGTATATGTATAAACATATCAATTGTTCAATGTTTGTAAACTTTTGTCTCAAAATATGGCAACAACCATGAAAAATCACTGAAACTTCTATATTGTATTACTGTGTTCTTCATAATTTTACCTTTCATTGAAATAAAGGTAAAGTTAAATAAGCAGTACCAAAAAAAACACCTGCCTTAGGGTTTTTACCACTGCCAGCTGAAGAATTAAGCTGTTGTGGTCAGTTGGCCCTGTCTTTATCTATACTGTTGGCCATAGTGGTAGCTGTAGCCAGACTAATGCATATTAACTCTGTTACCTTTGTATACATGACAGAATACAGGAACAAAAGGACACCAAAGGTCTCTCTCAGCATCTGTATCCTTTCCAGATAAAATGCCTCAACTTCATCAGAACTGTCTACACTATGCACCCTGAAACAAATACAGAATATTATTGATTATTAGTGCTTTTGAACACCAACACAGCCAACATGTATGTATTTTAAGCTGAATATGAATGGAGGGTGAGAGTAAAGGGTTAATGAAATATAGTTCTGTTACTAGCCGAGATATATTGATTATTCCACACTGTCATTAACAGCCCAATAATCAATACTAATTTAGGGAGCTCTATAGTTTTACTGGAGTATAAACTAGTATTACAGTATTAACAATTGGTGTTGAAATGAAGCTTCTAAGCAAATTTATGCCCTTAGACAGTGATGTGTTCAGGGTTTTAACCATCTCCTCATATGTCAAGATAGGGAAGGGAATGGATCAACCTCATCTTTTATGATAATTCTACATTAAAAATATAAATGCTAGAAAACCTAAATTTTGAGAAATTATTAACTGTATTTGATTATAAAAGCATTGAATATAATCATCATTCTAATCTGCTTATCAATGTAAATAAAGCTGTATTTTATAACAAGAACTAGTTACACATTTATTTTTCTATATTATTTTTTCCTCTCTGGAGAAACCTCTAAAACAGATTTCAGCTGTAATAAAGATTCCTAAAAAAAGCACAATAAGTTTTGTAGCGTTTTTAAAGCTACATTGGTTGATTTTTTTTTATTAAAACTTAAATTACATGAAAATGTTGGGAAAGAAATATTGGGATTTAATTTTAATTAGATTGTGAGAAGTTAGGATAAAAACGAATATGTAATCCTTTGGCAAGTTAGTGCTGGTAATTTTAAATGATTAAGAAGGCGGTTCACTGCCTTGAATTGATAAGAACTTGTCTCGTTCTGCAGTTACATTAGATCTGAGAAGGCTATTGTTCTCAAGTTGGATATGGCTGGGCCAATGAGAAAATGCCGCGGATGTCCATCAGAAAAGGAGGAAGGGGAACTATAAAACCGCCAGCTCATAATTTTTGCCCTTCTTTTGGTTATTATTGTGAATTAAGTTGATTACAGTGCACCGTATTTCTAAATTTTTTCCACAAGGGATTTTGAGGTAAGCACCAAATTTACTGTACGTTATATTGAAATAGTCTTCCAGATCTGATATTAAATTAATTTTGTTGTCTTTTTTATAGGAAAAATTAAATTTATAGAAACTACAGAGCAATCCGCATAACTGATTCTTGATGAACAATCGAGCACAATAGAATCATACAAGTTACATTTGGTTCAAACTTGCAAGAAAAGTGAATTAAAATTGAACGTTGTTAATAACTTTAATTGAAATTTGGAAATTTAGTAATTTATTAATATCTAAATTGTACTGTTTTATTGTGAATTATTAATTGGAAATTAATTGAACTTTAATAATTGTTTGAAAGAGTTGTATCTGAATTGTAGACTTGAAAGTTAATGTACAACTAGTGGAAAGAGAAGCTTGATTTTTTATTTTGAATTTTGAGTGAACTTAGAAGTGAACATTTTTATTTTAGTTATTTCCAAGCGGTATTTGATTTTTATTTGAAAACTTTATTATTTTATTTCAGAAGAGAACTTTGATTTTTAGTTTGAAATATTTGATTGATATTTTTATTTCTTGCCAAAGGACCTTTTCAAATTACTAAACGGTTTGTCAATTCTTTGTGGAAAATAGAGTGATGAAAATTCTGAAACATTGTACTTATTAATTTGCCAGTTTAAAATAAATCCATTATTTTTATTTAGAACTGTGATTTTTATTTTAGACGAACCAGATAATATTTAATAACTAACAATTTAGTAATAAATTGTACTGAATATTCACTCTGAGATTACTAATAAAAAAATATTTTATATCGTCTTGGATGTCTCATTGATAATTTAAATCTTAATATTCTGGAATATTAATATCTACAATCTAAGTCGATATAAGTTTGCAAGATTTATTAACTAAGCACGTAACCAAAGATTTCTGATTTAAATTTTTGCATAATTTTGTTTAACACTGATTCTTATGGTATTCGTAAAATATGATTATGATAAAAATTAAGGAAGTTTTAGTTTAATAATTAAATGTAAAAGCCTAATTTATGAGTTTTTAATACAGTTTTAAAGTATCACGATTCAAAGTGTAAGTCTGCATGTCATGCCATGTCAACTGTGCCGCAAAACATTATTGATCAGATTGGATGGAAGTAACTAATGAACATTTTGTACTCCCAAATCAATATTCATGTTTTAATTTGAATTCTTAACGCTACAGTTAATTAAATGTCTAAATAATTTAAATATACTATATTTTCTACTAAAGTTATTAGTAGAAGTATATACATGTTAGACAATTTTACAAATGTTATCACGACAATATAGAGAGATCAACACACTTGTTTTATTTTAAAAATACTACTGTTCAGGGATGACCTACACACAAACCTTCAAATTATTAAAAGGGTTTAATGCAGATGAAAAATTACACAAAGACTAGTTAGCCTCCTACAATCTTCAAAATTATAAGACCTCAGAGTATCTGAATTACAGAACCACACCACCATTCATCACCATGACAGTTCAGCAAACAAAAAGCAAAATCTATCCAATTATTATAATCGGCAAGATCAATGAACTTATTTGAAACTAGTTAAAATATCTTAAGTGTACTATGTTCAATAACACTTCAGTAACAGTATTATCTTGCATCAATACTTCTTTGCAAATAGTTTATTACTGAAATTGTATGATTTGGAAGATTATTAGGATTAGAGTGGAAGATAATATTCCTGCTCAATATCACTGGTTACGACAAGAGACAACTCGTCCATTGCTATAAATTGAGGTGCGAGAAAGTGAGAGCTCAGTGTGGCGCTCTCTTATTCTTATCATCTCTCTCATTCACTCAGTTGATGGAGTAGCAAATGATGATTTGATGCCTCTGTTTAGGTTGGCTCATTAGAATCACAACTACAGCTCACTTTCCATGTTCAGTGCTGCTGATGGTGGAAGAGGAATGAAGGGAGCGATTGTAACACTAGCATTGTCACTTGACATGACTCTTTATTAACTACTAATATAGAGAACAATGTTTTTCTTGAAAGCTTGAGAAAAATATGGAAGGAGAACAAATGTGCGCAAGTGATGGTTAGGGCGCAGCCCAAGCGTTGGCTCTCAGAAGTAAGTGAACTAATTCCTGGACCACAGAATACCTCATCCGTATGAATGATTTATCTCCTGTATAACTAATACACTCAAAGGTGTAAGGTTTCAGTAACTAGTTATAGTGGTGAAATGTAACCAGGCGATCACACTTTATAACTAACTCCTTAATGATGTTTCTATTTGTTACATATCTTGTTATTGATACTGAACTTTTAATAGGTACTATTAATCTGCAAGTAAATTGAGCCAAAAAGCGGATTATCCACATTTTAATTGGGAACAAACATTTAATGTGTTCATTTGTGCAAAATGTGTTTAAAAAAACTTTGTAACAATATAGTCATGATTATAATGAACTTCAAGTTGTTTCCTTTTAAAATCTCTAACCTAACCCTCTCTAAAGGTACTGCATGTTTTAATTAAGAGACCACACAGTAAATAAATATTTTAATAAGTGTGAAAATTGTGTGTGAACCTTCTATTCTGTCTATTACTGTTGCACTGACAACTGTTCATGATAAATTTGTCAATAGCAATTATTTTTAAGATCAGTCCAGTCTACCAGTGGCAATAGCCAAATTCATAAGGTTTTAAAAAATCTTTTCAATAAATGGTAATAAACAAATTGCCAACCCACCTCAGTTGTGAATGAAAATAAGAGTGGTTGAGTTTAGGCTCTTGCGTGGTGTTTTGGCTATTCTCTGGGGTTTGGTCGGTCACCTCGCTGTTACTCAGTTGATCCTGGTCATTCATGTGGACAAGATGGTACTTCTGTCCTCCATACGCCTGACAGAGTATCTCACAGGCTGCTCTTATCAGCAACCGATTCACTCCTTCCACCTCCATCTGGGGAGCATTGACAATCACTTTACTTTGGAAATAAACCATTCATTAAGAATCACACATACATCTTCTTTCTTTTGTATAATAGCATGAACATAAATGTTGTTTTTCATTAATTATTATAACAAATGATTTTTTTACACATTGCTTACAATATGACAAGTACACCAGTTAACAACATGTTGTGT
Organism: Homalodisca vitripennis; assembly: GCF_021130785.1. NCBI lineage: Eukaryota > Metazoa > Arthropoda > Insecta > Hemiptera > Cicadellidae > Homalodisca > Homalodisca vitripennis. The sequence goes on from NC_060211.1 coordinate 80,560,549, forward strand.
TCGAGGTCTGCCACTCGAATGACCCTAGTCTTACCCCCCAGGGACAAGACATTTATTTACTGTTTTTATACAGTTTTCACTTTAGGAATTTTCATGATATTTAATTATAGAAACTATTGTGTGTAGATTGCCAATTCTTTATCAGAAACAGTAAAAATGGCTTATAGTATCCCACAGGGATATATCTTGGGACCATTCCTATTCATTGTGTACATCAACAAATTGAACTCATTCCTCTAGACAAGAAAAATGGTTCAGTATGCAGACGAGACAACTCTTTGCATTAAAGCTAAATCAAAACAAGAATTTCTCTCTAGAACTTAATTTATGTACTCAGTATTTCTAATCAGTAAATCTGAGGGCCAACAATTCAAATCAAACATGATCAATTTCTGTCTTTGTCAACAAGATCATAATGATAGTGTTTCCCTAAGAGTGGATAACATCTTAATTGAGGAAACTTAGTCCACCAAGTTCCTTATGATGTACCTTGATCAGAGGCTGACTTGAGACAACCATATTGAAAATATATGTTCTAAGGTTTCTTCAGGCATCTATGTTTTATGAAACCTCTCAAAATTATGTTCTGTGGATTTACTACGAACAGTCTATTTTAACCTAGTGTACCCACATTTAACATACGGATTAAGGCTTTGGGGTAGCTCATCTAAAAAAACATTTTTTTTTTCAAAAATTCCTCCAGGCAGTTGGGATTTCTGGATTTGCTCTTTCTCTATATTCTTGAGGTTGTAATTTACTGCCGATTCAAATTCAACTTGGTACAACGAGCAATGATTTAAAGCTCGATTAAGACACCTTTTGGAGTCAACGGTGTCTTACTCGGTTGACAAGTTAATGATGAGCTGCTGGAATGCTCTAGTTTTGGTGAGCAAATTGATAAGAATGACAGAGGGATTAAATGGGAATGACTGAAATTGTGAATGCAGGTATGAGTGGCTTACAATTTATTTATAACATAGTGACTGATGTTTGTATGCAATTGTTTTGAAATTGTTTAAACAGTAAAGAGTTATTAATAATATAAAGTAACATCCTACATTTCCTTTTCTGGGAGCTGTCAATTACCATATATAACTTGTTTATATTTTTAATTTTTTGTTTCAGACCATTCTAAAAGATTTTGTTTCCAATTGTCTGTTACTTATACGTGAAGTTTGTTTACCTTAAGGGCAAATTGTTTTCTCCTTATGTAGAAAAATTAAATAACCACTTTATTAAAAACAGTAGATCAATATTTTCTGGTCGGTATAAGTGTCATAAATATATAAACAATGTGCTTTTTATAAACTTTTATAAATATAATAAAACAATACTATAGTAGCTAACTCAAATTTATAAACCAAATAATAGAGGATCATTTGTTATTAAATATGAAATAACAAATGTGAATAGTATTCAAAATATACAAATATTTTGTGTCTGTACAACCACAACCACAACACAACCGTACGAAAAACCACTTATTATATTTTATGTGGAAATAGATGGTAATTCTTCTCTTCTATACAAAAATTTTTACCTGAAAATGCATACAAAATACATAAAATAGTACAAGAATTATTTATTTAAGAATTCAATGAGCTTAACCTCTCTCCAGTTGCTAGTCCAAGTTTCTGATACAAGTGACTTCAGGATAAACGCTTGGACCGGAGCTAAGACTGCACAAGGTCCTCCTTCCCACTGCACCAGAGCTGTCGGCTCATCCGCACTAAAGTGAAAACCTGCGACAAAAATATATCATTTATAAAATCTGTTTGGAGTGTATCCCCTCTGTTTTTGTGCAGGTCAAGAAGTGGTGGAGGCAGAATTATTATCAGTTGGTACAGTCAGGTAAAGCTTCGACTCACATAAAAACCTTTAGACTAAATGGACAATGTCTATTATGGTAAAAACGGCCATCAACAACTGAGGTAAACAGTGAATTAGCCTAGAAAATCAAGGTCAAAAAGAGGTCTGCTTCATAAATAAATCGTTACCCTCCAATATCTCTTATAATAACCTTCTCAAAGGCGATTGGAGCAGCTCTATCTTGAGCAAAGTAACCAGCTTATAAATAAAAAACGTGGTTTCTAGAAAGTCAGATCAACACTAACTGCTTTAATACAACTTATAGAGCATTTTTACATTTTTACTATTATTATTTTAAATTTGTTTTATTATAGATAAACTAGAAGAGGACTTTTTTTTATTACAAGAATGCTTTTGATTGCCTTAATCACAATTGCCTAGCTGTAAAACTACAGGACTAGGTATAGCAGGAAAATCAGCAAGCTGGTTCCACAGCTACTTAACTAACAGGAAACAGCTTGTTGAGTTGATGTATACTAATCTACTGTAACAGTAAAGGCACAATCAGAACTACTACATATACACCAAGAAGCACCTTAAGAGCATAGGCACTGACTACTAGGGGCTCAAGAGGCTTGAGTCTCTTGATGGTAATAGGAGAACTTTCCAAAATTCTTGGTTGAAGTCTGTTGAGTAGATTGAATCAGCTCCAACTGATAAGGTATTCTGTAAAATATGTTGGGAAGCAAATTCCAAGGGGTTATTACAGTTTTGTAAGTAAAAGGAGAATAGTTTTATCCATATCGGGTATTATAACTGGAAAAATGCCATCAAAAAGTTTGAAGTCCACGAAAATTCTGAAACTCACAATGAAGGTATCTCGAAACTGGCCTTCAACTCTAGTCCGAATGTAGTGGTTCAGTTAAATGAAAAAAATATTACCGATATGAAGAAGGCATGCTCTTGTCTTATGGTTATTTTTATTTTGTTAAAGTTCTTATGCCGCCAGGGTCTAGCTAACCGTAGATATGAAGAACTTAGCTCTAACTTTTGGCAACAAATCGATTTGAGAGAAAATGGCACCCCTGAGCTTAAGAAATGGATGAGGTGTACAAGTTACAAATGACTGTCTCATGACACTCAAAATGAAATAATCCAACTATAGCAGACGCCATTCTGCGTATTGTTGTAAAATAAATTAAAAAATGCAAATACTTTACAATTTTGCTTGACGAAAAAAGTGATATTTCAATTAAAGTGCAAGTTGTGATTTGCATTCCTACTGTAAGTAATGATCTCAATAATAATGAGGACTTTATTGGTTTATATGAAACCACAAACATGAAAGCTATAACTTTGTTTGAAATAGTTAATGACATTCTACTTTGACTTCCAATCGACAAGTTACAAGGTCAGTGCTATGATGGGGCATCAAACATGAATGGCGAGTTTAAAGGTTTGCAGAAATTAATTACTGATTTGCACCCTTTGGCTACTTATATTCACTGTGCGGCACACTCACTGAACTTAGCTGTAGAAGGCAATTTGAGAAACCTTTCTGTCATGAGGGACATAATGAGTCTTGCAAAAGATTTTATAAATATAATAAGGGCATTACCAAAATGAATATATATATTTATAAAACTATAAATTATGACAAAACTAATTCAACAAATCTAAGTCCACTTTGTCCAACAATATTGACAATGAGACCAAACAGCATTTTTAGAATTATAAAGCACTATGGCAACATTTTGATGTTTTTGAAAACATTTTCCCAAGAAGAAAATTCAGATTCCGCTTCAAAATGCTCTAGGTTTCTTGATAATATGCTTCACTTCAAGACGTTTTTCTTCCTTTTACTGTTTTCTCATGTAATGGATTCTGTAGAGGAAGTCAACATTAGTATCCGATGGCCCAATATTGATGCTATAGAGGTAGAATCAAAGATATAGTGCCTTCTTGAAATCCTTGAAGGAAAGCATCCTCAAACAAGCCTGGAATAACCTACCTTAGTCCTATAACATTTTCAGAGGAGGTCCAGACCATCTTTATTCTGAGATTGTTTACTTTTCAATTTACAAAATGTTTTGTGTTGACAGAACTTAAAAAAATAAAATCAAATCACTGGTAACAATATATCAAAAAGCAACAATTTGAGCAAAAATAGTCTAAAAGAAAAGTAAAGTTATGTTTATTATTTGAATTCATAAACTGTGAAAGGAATCCTATTAAAATTATATTCTGTTTTAGTCTAAAGTGTTTTGTATAATTTAACACTTTTTTGTTATCTGGAAGGCCTTGAAATAACTTAGTACTGCCTGAGATGGTAATTGTTCATATAGGTATATACTGTATGTTGCATATAGTCATATTGTATATAATCCAAAAAATGTGCCCACCCTTCCAGGCCCCCCCACTCCGTGATCCTACAGTTCCGCCCCTGCAATAAATTTCATAAGTCAGCACCTATGCCTAAGGGTCAGTCTTGAGATCAGTACTGTTCCTTCTGTTAACTAACGATATGCCCACTCACTTATCACGAATCTGTGAATCACTAATGTATGCAGATGATATCAAAGCAACTATTAATTAACACAGAAAGATCTTTCACTATGATTTAATAGTACTGTGTTCCAAATCACTAGTTCTAAATAAATACAAAACTTAACAGGACAAAACTGTAAAACCAACATAAAGTACCTTGCCATAATAATTGAATACTATCTATCTTGGATGCCACATGTGGACCAGCTACACAAAAAACTCTGTTCAGGAACCTTTCTCATATGTAGACTCAAGCAATTATGTACTCTAGAGGCAATAAAATCTGCCTATTTCACTTTTCTTGAGTCTCGTGTAAGATATTATGTCATAGCTTCTTGGTGATGAACAACTTCTACAAATTTAGAAAGAGTCCTTATTCAACAAAATATAATTCTTATATGTCTATTAAATTTTTGGTACCAAGAGAGCTGTAGTAGAACCTTGTACCTCTGTACTTCTGGTGAGGTGTGAATGGAATACATTTATTTTCATTTGTGTAACAAGAATATACACACTCATAAAAAATTAAAGGCTAATTTAGTCATGAAGTTTATTGTTAAGTACAGATATCTCATCCAGTTTCTTGTCACAATTAACAATGTTAAGATTTTTTTGTGATACTTTACATAGAAATGGAGTGTTTAAGTGAACATAAGCCAATATGATCCTGATGATGTGAGGCTGCGGAGACTGCGTGAGATCTTATGATGAAGTAAGGAATTTATTTAATGACACTTATCCCAATCGAAACCTTATATCTAAATCAAGAGTTCAAAAAACAATCCAACGTTTCCAGTTAATAAGCGCTCAACACTCATAACTCAGTTGTTTTTATCGAATGTATTGATTGTTTCTATGTATAATTCTATGTTATAATTTATTTAACCTAACATATGACTGACGTATTGATAAAGGGTCATTCCATGTCAAATCACCCAGTAAATAATTAATTTGACACCCACCTCTTTAGATTTGAAGAAACTTGGCACAATTATTGCATTCGCTATCCTATTGATAAATACCAAATTTTATTTCTCTATCTCTTATAGTTTTTTTTCTACAAATTTTTTAATTTTCTTAATTTAATGCGATTTTAGGCCTCGGATTTCGTGTCTTGCAATGTAACTTGTAGCTTAAAAAATTAATATCTTGAAAACTATTTGAGATATCACCATGAAACTTTGCCTAATATTTAATTAATATATTTAAAATAAAGAAAAAATACATTCACTAACCTATCTCAACTCCAAAAAATAATAAAAATATTATAATCAGAAATTTTTTTATTTGAAAACCGTTGTTAGGATTAACTAAAATTGCAATATCTCAGGTCTCAGACTTGGTAGAGTGTTCATATTTTTTTTACATACTCCTAGATACATAGGCTAACAGATAAACAAAAAAGATGTATGGCTTTTTCACATGTTTAGTTAAGTTAATATTCCAAAAAGTAGAATATTATTAAGAAATTATAAATTTGCGGTTTACTTACATTTAATAAATGTGAAATAAAATAAAAACTGAAGTCTAAGAATCAATATGTTTTATAGCAATTATTAGTTCTGCTTGTTATATTTTTCCACTTCATCCAACACTCTTCTGTTTTTCTGATACACTCTTTTTTGAAGTAGTACATTCTGCCAGTGCTATTTGATTGCGGTGCATCAACTGTACTGATAATGTGCTCCAAAGGTATTATGCACAAGTCTTCTCTTTGAGGCCAGAAAAAGCTGGCAGCAGGTCCTGGAGGGTGAAGAAAAAGAATTTCAGCATCTTCTTCTTCATGAAACACAATTTTAACGACTCCAAAGTACCACTTTCCATCGTAGTTTGCAGCCACATAATCGTTTAAAGATGGTTGAATGCAGACCCAATCCGTAGCAGAATCAAAAGAAAACATTAGAGTACGATTAGGACTATCAGTAGTCCTTCTTATTTCAATTTCATTTGTATTTAATGGTTTGAAATAATGGAAACTTCTAGTACCGGGAATAGTCTTGGTGGTTAAAAATCGTGACACTAACTCCAATCTGAAAGCTTCAGCATTTTTTGTGTCAATAAAGTGAAAGTTTATTTTTTCAATGTTGACTTTACAGAAGTCATAAACTGCAGTTGCTGTCTTGATTTGATTTTCATCTGAAAGTTGAAGGCTGGCTTTTCTCATAATTCTCTTAACAGTTCCTCCCAAGCCATCACATATTGATTTCCCGTGGCTTGTTGCAAAGAATGAATATTCGGCTTTCATTCCAAAGTCTTCATGATGGTTTGTTAGGTTTTTGAAACTATTTCTATTTTTGTATTGACCAGCACAGCCGTCAGTCAAATAATAAACTTGGTTTATTTCGGAATGATTTTCTTTCAGCCATTTCAAAATTTCTTTTTGTATGTAATTCGCAAAACAAGTGTCATGTTGTAAATCATCACTTATGAAACAATGGTTGGAAATTAAAACTTTATCATCCTTTTTCAAGTAGAGACCAACTGGATGAATTGTGCATCCACCTCTGTTCCAGTGATAACTTTGGATTTAATTTTGAATGGTGTAAGAATAATTTTCTCTGAAATCCATTACTACAATTGCTGTATTCAAAGGCGGGTCTTCTTTCAGTTTTTTTAAAGTTTTAGACTGTGATTTTGTAATATATGAATGTGGGATTAGGTTTTCTACAGATTTGCTCAGTAAAGAAATAAAGTCTTCAATGCTGATTGATTGCTTAACCATTTCTGTCCTGTCAGTATTAACCCATTGGCTTATAATTATTTCTTCTTCTAAATCATAATCGTCGCTCAATTTTGCAGTTAAGTATTCAATCAGGGCATCATCAGACGGACAGTTGTCACAATGGCGTAGCATAGACACTGTTTTCAACATTACAAACCAACATCTTGATCAAATCTTTGTAACTTTCTTCAATTTTTACAGCATCTAGTAACAATTTCACATTCTGGTGTATGCTGCATACACATACTGTATGGGTACCTGCTGACCCAGCAAGGACACACCACTTTGGTCTTAAACTGCAAAATTTCGAGAATCATATTTTTAAGTCGGGGCATTCCCATTTAAAACAAGAGTAAAGCTCTCTCAAATTACTGAGAATAAGTCTTTTTTTCATATAAATATTTTTTTTAATGCTCACTTTATCTTTTGCTCCGGGTAAAACTCTTGAATTCTCATCACTTTGGTAAAAGTCTGTCATAAGTTTAACTGTGTTTTCGGAGAGAGTGTTACCTTTTTTAGAGTCAGGGATAGCTAGGATACCTTTCTCTCGTTTAAGTTTTCTTGCTTGTTTTATCATATATTCGGTCACCTGAAATTCTTTTTCTTCCTCAGTTAATTCTGATACAGATTGTAATTTTTTGGAAGGTGTATAAGTTGTCTGAAAACAGTCTGATTGTTTAAATAGTCCAATGCTACAAGGTTGAGGATTTGTCATTTTGATTTCCGCTTATCCCATTTTAAAGTCCAAGAAGAAAAATAGGTACAACCTGTAACTAGCCTATTCACTTAGTTTTACACAATCACTGAGTCAGAGAAAATTGACTCTTGTTGATTTCCAAAATTAAAAGGTGCATCTTTACTTCAAAACTAAATAGTTTTATTAAAAAACATTGAATGGAAATCACATAGTTATATACTGTAACTGTTATGTTTCACTTTTCACTTAATAAAATTAAAAATCACAATCACTGCACAAGAAGTTTGCACTATAGGTCTTCACTCACTCAAAGCAAGATCTAAACTGAGGCAGTGTTCAGTGGTTAGCTGTAGAGCTAGGAGCATGAACCAACATGAAAGGATCCTGTTGAGACAAGATAGATGAGTCATACATGCTGTGTAAATATTAGTGCTTATAATGTCTTTTTTATAAATCTTTGTCATGTCTTGGTTCTGACCCCTTGCTCTATCAATAATTAATTGATTTTAGAAATAATTATACAAAATAAGTGGATATATAAAATTTTAAACACTTCATAGTTGATACAAACATGATCAGTAGTAAATAATTTACAATTTATCTTCATAAAGGTTTTGTAAATACTTTTAAATTGAAAGTGGCTTGAGTACTAAGTTTAATTGAGTATTTTTATTCTGATAACAACTTAATACAAGAAAAGTTAAAATTAAACTTTAATTTACTTTCAAACCAAATGTTTCAAATTGCGTATTCTTTTAGTTGGACTGTAAGTTTGTTACTCATAAATAATGTTGAATATCAGTCAAACATGTGAAAAAGCCATACATCTTTTTTGTTTATATATTAGCCTATGTATCTAGGAGTATGTAAAAAAAATATGAACACTCTACCAGGTCTGAGACCTGAGATATTGCAATTTTAGTAAATCCCGACAACGGTTTTCAAATAAAAAAAAATTCTGATTATAATATTTTTATTATTTTTTGGAGTTGAGATAGGTTAGTGAATGTATTTTTTCTTTATTTTAAATATATTAATTAAATATTATGCAAAGTTTCATGGTGATATCTCAAATAGTTTTCATGATATTAATTTTTTAACCTACAAGTTACATTGCATGACGCAAAATCCGAGGCCTAAAATCGTGTTAAATTAAGAAAATTAAAAAATTTGTAGAAAAAAAACTATAGGAGAAAGAGAAATAAAATTTGGTATTTATCAATAGGATAGCAAATGCAACAATTGTGCCAAGTTTGATCAAAATCTAAAGAGGTGGGTGTCATGACCTGGTTGACTTGACATGGAATGACCCTAAATTATTATAATGTCTAATGTAAACAATAAACAATGAGTAATATCTATTTTTTTGAGATTTTGTAAATGGCAATGAATATGAGATTGAAAGTTCTTGGCGAGCGGTTATAGAGTTTGAGAAGTGTAATATCGGCAGACTGTCTAGCAGACTATCTTTGTAATTGTTTATACTGCATAGAAGCGCGCCTATCGGATGAGAATCCTTTCCTCCACTTCACAAAAGCGGTTGCTCACAGCTATCCGGGCAAAATGTAAGTATTGTAAAGTATCTCCAACATGTGGTCCAGGTTAAAGTTGTTTTTTTTTTATTTTTAATGCTACTGTTATTTATTGTTATAATGTATAATAATTCTTGTTGTACAAGTATTATGTAATATCGAAGTTGGGTAATATACTGAATCATTTGATAATGATGTTTGAATAACAAATAGGCTATGTAGGCTGCTTATTAAAGTCTCGCCATAAATTAGTGGCCTCCGGATGAAGTACCATTGATTATTGTCACAAAAATAAGGTAACAAGATTACATAATGCATGGTTGCATGATCTTTTAAATTGTTCATATTTCTTTAACATTAAAGGCCACTGGGAATGGAGACCTAGGGTAAACAATATAAGAAGTAACATGAATCTATGTGTGAAATTTTACAGAATTTTGATTAAATAACTTATTTTTTATGTGTACTTTCTTAATATTTCTATGTATCTTACTTTAACTTGAAAAATATGTGTAATTCTTAAAATATCACAACTGTTTATGAGTAGTATATGGTTACAATGAGACCTTTTTTTAATTTTTTTTTAACAACAAAAACGTCTGAAGGAAAGTTTAACCTATGTCTTAGTAACCACAAAACAAACTTAAATATATGTATAGGATTTTAGAAAGTGAGCGGTTCTTACAAAATATAAGTATTATAATAAGCCATTATACTAGTTTCCAAAAATGTAACGTATAATTTAATCAAGACTAAAATGAATAGTACTGCTAAGAGTTAACCAAACATCCATTCATTAGGATTATATTGTATAGATATTTGGTTAACCAAACACATAAGGGCTAGCCACACATTAAATATTTACTAAGTATTTGTTTTAATCACAAAAATCTGTAAAACCTGAGCAGTAACTATTGATGTCTAGAGTAGTTACACACCCTGAGTCCATCTTTGGAAAACATCTTCCTTCACATTGGATCCCCACATTAATTTTATTATCTCATTTAATTCACTATTTGGTCCATCATCGGAAACGTTAGAAGCCATTGAGTATCAAGTGTTATAAAACATGAATCCAATAATACTAACAAGCACCATTTATGACTTCAACAATCTCAAATCATATCTCATCCACACATAACCTAAATTTTAAACCTGACAGTTTCCCAAATTCCAAATTGATAGTACCTTCATTTTTTCAGAATCACAGTCTTTTTTTTTGCCCGATTGTGTACGACTAAAACCAGTACATAGTAAAGGCAATTTCAATATTAATATAAATTTAATGTATTGTTACATTAAATACAGCTGAATATTGGTGTTGTACCAAGTCTTTCAACATATCCCACCTTTGTCGATATTTTCCGAACAGCCACATTTCCATTCAACATATATATACTTAATTGTAGGAAACCCTTAAATGAATGGTTGTCTATTATCTATGTATTTAATGTATTGTTACATTAAATACAGCTGAATATTGGTGTTGTACCAAGTCTTTCAACATATCCCACCTTTGTCGATATTTTCCGAACAGCCACATTTCCATTCAACATATATATACTTAATTGTAGGAAACCCTTAAATGAATGGTTGTCTATTATCTATGTATTTAATGTATTGTTACATTAAATACAGCTGAATATTGGTGTTGTACCAAGTCTTTCAACATATCCCACCTTTGTCGATATTTTCCGAACAGCCACATTTCCATTCAACATATATATACTTAATTGTAGGAAACCCTTAAATGAATGGTTGTCTATTATCAGTATTATAACAGGCTGAATCAATTATTATGACCGAATACAGACGGAACTAACTTCGAACACTGGGTGCCCAAATCTATAGAAATTTGTTGCTAATGTTGAAAGTTTTATAATTATTTTAGTAATTCAATAGATAAAATTATTAATGCCTTGCCGAGCAGAGGGCCTTTTGCCACGTGTTTACTCATACTTTTCTCTAATAAACCCTGTTTTGAGTGGGAATCTATGAATACCACTGGCATAGTGAATATATTTTAACCTACCAATAGTAAGGATCAGTATGTCAACCAATTTTTAAAGATTATTTTTAGCATAGCTCCAATCTTATAACATTATATATATATACATGTATATGGTATATAAGAAATGCCCTCATTATTATATATCTAGCTATAGGCTAATTACCCTAATTCCTGTTATGTCTAAGATCTTTCGAAGCCAAACAATCTACTTCTGTTTTGTTTTGTAATCTCTCACACACCTTCAACACTGTACTTCTCATTAAATTCTGCTCAAGAAACAGGCTCCCTACGGGCTGGGGTGTGGTGCACTCAGGATTATTAAATCCTATCTTGATAATAGGTAACTGATGGTTAGATAGTATGGTGAAATATCTCAGCCCATCAAGCAAGATAAAGCATGGTGTCCTCCAGGGCTCCGTACTGTGCCCTCCTTTTCTTAGTTTCAATTAACAATCTGTACTACCATCTCATTGGTAATTTTGTACTCTTTGCAAATGACACAAATCTACTCAATGTGAGATTTCCACTGTTGTGGGAAATGTCTCTGCATTAACCAGTAGCTGATTGGTTTCTATCAATATATTTAATAGGTCTAAAACACAGACCCTGGCCTTTCGTTTCGGCTACTTTACAGTTAGGCTGCTTAGGTTAACTCTTGATCACCAACGTACTTGGAGATCTTACGTTGAGAAACGTTGTAATAAGCTAAGTAGAGTATTGTTTCTGCTGAGAAGAATGGCGTTTCGTTTATACATTATAATTATAAACATGTTTTTTTCTTTCACATGTTTAACTGTTATTGTTGACATTCTTTGTTTATGTATTTGAAAATAGACATTCTTTGTTTATGTATTTGAAAATAGACATTCTTTGTTTATGTACTTGAAAATAGACAGTTTCTACTTTGATGGTTATTTAATGGTATAACACACTTCATTTAGCGACGTGGTTTCATTTGTTTATAAACTGATTCATATAAAAAGCCAAAGAAACGCCAGAACTACCCATAAGAAGCGAGGGAACAACAATGTTCAGTAGAGGGTCAGCTTCCGAGTCCAATTATGAACAGTTCAATCCGGAAAAAGCTGGTCATTGAGGTTTGGCCGTTCAATTCTTTACTTGTCTTATCTCTCACTATCCCTAATAATAGCCGACTATGTTATCAAATCAAATCAAATCAAATCAAAATCATTTATTTCTCATTAACATTAACATGTATCGAGAATTGTCAATATGTATAAAATAACTAAATACTAAAAATATTGCTATATCTGGTAAAACTACAAATTAAAAATATATTGAAAAACAGTACTAATGATAGTTTTACTTGTAAGGTTGGGTGGGGCACAAAAATTCAGAGAGTGAGTAAAAACAGTTTTTCACAAGAAAGTCTTTTAGTTTGTTTTTAAAAGATGCAAGTGAAGTGCTGGCTTTTAAATAATCTGGCAATCTGTTATAAATTGTAGGTCCTAAATATTCTATTGATTTGCGGAACATATTGTTACTATGGTGGGGTACTGTTAAACTATTTTTATTTCTGGTGGGATATATATGATTGTGGGTAGGAAAATCGGTAATGTGTTTAAAAGTGTAAATTGATACGGAATAGATAAAAATGGAGGGGAGGGTTAGTATACGTTCTTGGTGAAACACTTGCCTACAGCTCTCCAGGCCCCTCAACCCAAACACTAAACGAATAGCCCTCTTTTGCAATTTGAATATTCTTTGTAACAGAGAAGATGAAGCAGTTCCCCATGACATTATGCCATATGACATCACAGAGGAAAAGTAACCATCATATACCATTTTCAGTGCACTACTTTTCAGAAAATTTGAAAGACATCTTAAGGAAAACAATATCGAGTTGAGCTTAGAGCAAAGGGCCTCCACATGCTGACGCCAAGAAAAACCAGCATCCAGATGAACGCCCAAGAAACATACTGAATCAACCTCAATGATGTCAACCTCGTCTAAAGCAATAAAACCCTTAGAAACTGTCTGAGATCGAAAGTGAAGAATGGATGTTTTGTCAACATTGAGGAATAAATTGTTGCGAATGAACCAAGAGTTCATTTTTTCGATTGTAGTGTTTAATTGAAGATTTAACGCTATTGAAGAGTCTGCCCGAACAATGACCGTGGTGTCATCAGCATATTGAGTGACGCGAGCCTCAGGGACACAAGAGCTTAAGTCGTTTGTTAATTACTGTTTGTAAATTCTTTAAGCCCGAATGTCTTGGGAACCGTTATTAATTTGTGTAAAATCTATTATGTCAATGGTTTTTCTTTTCAAATAGTATATAAGATATTATCATGTAACTATAAGGCTTAAAAGTTGCTGTTGCTGAAAGGGTTGAGCTTTTGCACGTATGCAAAACCGCGAATAAGTGACAGTTTTTGCTAAAAACTTAAAATGTATGATTAATGGCTGTGATTTTCAGTTTTTATCAGCAAGCAATAATAACTATTTTCACTTTGAGAATAAATGACGCGCATTAATGAAAAAAGCTCCAGAAACGCTATCGGCATTCATATTATGCATTCAAGTTGCATGGAGTGACTTACTGATTACTGGAAGTCACGTAAAACAAGAGTGTAAAGCCATTCGCAAAGGTCCCTGTTTTGTATGTGGTGGTAAAACTTTTAAGGTAAATTGCAGGATAAAACGCCCTATTCGCTTCAAATGTGAAAGTAAGAGTCACATTACAAGAATTTGTAAAATGAAAGTCCGTTATGACAATTGTCCATTAAATCCCCTGAATTTTGTAAGAACTGTTCTACATAATGAAGACTATTCACTACGTCCTCTTCTCTATTAAGAACAGGGCATATGATTTCAACATGTTGAATTTAAAGCTATCCATTAATGAATACCTAGTCTATGAGCAATTTGATACTGGCAGTTATGTAACGATATTGTCTGAAGAAACCTGGTAATAATAGCGAAACCTACTTTTTATTCAAACTCACAATGTTTGACTTCTTTCAATGAACTGATAAGCTGTTGGGACAAGTGAATGTCGCGTTAAACTTGCAGATATCACTAATGCTCCTAATCTCCATGCATTTTTCAGCGTTAAATAACATACTTGGGACGGATTGGATTGATCAGCTCAACTTACATACGGTCATTTATAAGTTTGTAAGACATGATTTCTGACCAAACACATCAAAAATTGCGAAAAGGGTTCAATTGATTGATGTCATACATATGCGGAGAATTGTAATCCCTGCGAAAGTAAGTGTTACAAAGTGCCAGCTCAATTATACTTACCGAAAAATGCAGTAATGTTTTTTTAAGCTATACCAGTCCAACGAAGAATCGAAGAACTTTTCAGTAATTAATACAACTTTGTGCATTACATCACATATTGCTTTGGTGTTTCTCCAGATACTGCTATTTTCCAAAAAAGGATGCATTATATATTAAATGGGCTTCAAGGTGTTGCATTTGTACTTTACAATATTTTTGTCACCCGGGAAAATAATCAAAAGCATTTCAAAATATTAAAATAAGTTTTAAAACGTATCAAGAACATGGATTTAGTTTGTATCAATCTAAGTGTAAATGCATGTATTTTTTATCTAATGGTGTAATACACTTCCAAAACTTGTCAGAATTTCCTCTTTGCTGTATTAGCCAGGCCTAATTTTCTCTTTCTCGCTGTCATATCTTAAATGGCATCTTGATATGGGGCATCTCATCCATAGTACATGACACTTTGTTACTACAGTAAAAGGCTTTTACTGATGCATTTTAATTGGAGTTTTTAGTGATGCCGCTTATTGCGACAACTTCGTCATTTTTGTAAGGCATGAAATTTTAACTGTGTACATTTATTATTTCCTAGTAGCTATTAAGGATAATATTAATAATGTTCTTCTAACGATAATGTTCATTTATGAAGCATAGACACGACCTTTTTATACCTTTTTATTTGATGTTGGCTACGCAAGTGTATCCATCACATCATGGTGTATGATTGAGAATATTTAATTTAATGGTATTAGACGTAAGATCATTACCTAATTTCAAATTTAGACTGATAATTTCAAATTTGATAGTATTTAGCACGCTCCGGAGGTCGTCGATCAGATGATCCTATCTTTGGTATAGTTTAATTAGCCCTTGCTATTCTTTGGATAAGCTTCATAGGTGGTGGCTCACAGTGCCTAAGCTCACAGCGCCACAACGTGAATTTGCTCACAGCGCCACAACGTGAATGTGCTCACAGCGCCACAGATTTGGCCGGAGTGCTCACAGCGCCAACACAACCGAATAAATAATCGGGTCCATGCTCACAGCGCCACAGCTCATAGCGCCACAGATCTGGTCGAGTGCTCACAGCGCCAACACAACCGAATAAATAATCGGATCCATGCTCACAGCGCCACAGCTCATAGCGCCACAGGTCATAGCGCCAAAGATTTGGCCGGAGTGCTCACAGCGCCACAGCTCATAGCGCCACAGATTTGAGAGTGGGGGAAACACCCGCTGGAGGGGTAACCCGCCTTCCCTGTACCAACCTCCAAAGTTATAATTCCCGTGATAACCAAGAAACATTGTTTCTATTGTTTGAACCGGTATTTTAAAACCTATTATGTGTTAATCACGTTTGTATTAATTAATTAACCTTTGTGTGTATATCTGTATTTATAATGTTTAAAAATAGATTGTTAATGAAATAATAGTAGAACAGGTATTAATTATCACGAATTGATTGTAGTTTTTTATTTTCTGTACACATCAGCTTTATGTCATTGTGAATTTGCATGTTGTATATTGAATTGAAATCGCTTTAAAATTAGTCCTCACACTCGGACATGCATAATTGTTGTTAACATGCTATTTTGAACTATGTGTGGACTATGTGAATACTTTTTGGTTTTAGTTCAAACAAGTTTTATCATGTACCTATACATTTTTTAAATGATCAGATTGTTTTAAATTCTTCATGAATGACATGCGTATTTGAAAAAGAATACAGTTATTGTTTAATGGACGTTCAGATACCTATTTAGTGTACTAGACCTGAACTTGTAATATTACATACAAACATTAACAATATTGTATGTATTTAGTAATAACAAGTTCTTGCATAATTTGAATTTGCAAAGATAAAAATGAATGTCGTGGTGAAAAATCCTTAGCGGGGATCTGTTTTTGAAAACCCTAGCTAAAGCTTGCAATCAGGCCGCCTGCTTTGGCCTGCGACTAACGGCAACTCTCACTCTTTCCACATTGTTCGGTGTTTGAACAGTTTGTAGACTTCCCTCAGTTTTATTTTGGGTAGAGGCCGTATTTGTAAATGAACTTACCCAGATTTTAATTGTTTTTAGATCTTGAACAGCGCCGTGCCAACCAATGTTAAAGTGAGTTGTAAAAAATCTGTGAGTTTTTACATAAGAATCACTGTTCTTAAAACGTTTCTACAGCAAAAGCATGTTGGTCAGTACTTATTTTCTTGGTTACATGATGGTTATTGTGTGCAGTGTAATCGCTCACCTTTAAATTTGAAAATAGGCCTACATTTTTACAATAAACTGCTGGAATAGTTTTATTGACGGGTGAATATATGAGAAACAGTCATTAGCCGCTAAATAATATAAATCACACAAATTATAACACTTTCAGCCATCCTCATGTGCTTCCTCTTTTAGATCTCAATAATAGTTTTTCTTTAACTGTAACCAAAAGAAATGTATATGATAATAATGATTTATTTTCGTTCTAAAGTAAAGGTTACAACATAGTACTTGTCGGAAAAATTACTGTCCAATTATACAGTATACGGACAGCAAGAAGTGAAAAAAATATTTACAAGTATTAACGTTTAAATATACTTAGCCTAAGTGAAATATATATACAAAAGCAAAGATACCAGACGTAAATAACGTCGGCATTCCGTGGCGTTAAAATTAATTTACAAGTAAACAGAGATCAAATGATTTTTCACACACAAAATTAATAAACCACAAGTACCTTTTAGTTTGCAATATTATAATAAGTAAGTTACAACAGAAAAGAATATTTAATTTTTAATATAAACCATAAGTTTAGGTTGATACTGAGTTCAAAAATTCAATAATATTATTTTGAAATAGTCGTAGTCTATTTCATTTAATCTTATAACTAATGTAGTAGGCTACTAAAGTATTTCGGTCCGGTGTATTCAAAACATACTGTAATCTGAACTGAATAAGTGCATTTATTACGAAGCATGTGTGATCACATCGACCTCATATGTAATAAAATATTTTGTTGTGCATTGTTGAAATTAGTTAATCCAAGAAAGATTTTTATCCAAAAATTAATCCTACATATTTAAAATTAGAACAAGTCCTATTATTTGACAGTTTCAATTTGCAAAATTAACACAATTACAATTTGAGTTGTGATTTTTTAGAGTATGTTGAAAAGTGTAGCCTCTGAGATCAAAATTAACAAACAAGGTTTTACTTACGACTTGCATTTAATTTATATTACACCAATTTAAAATGGAAAGAAGATTTAATTTAATTTCTTTTAAAAATCTCTGAATGGTTTTGTCAGAATAAAAATTGCAACATCATAGGCAAAATGTTTTATTTGTACATGTATATTCTGCTTTATAGATGTTTAATGGACATTAATAAAAGGCCTCCTGTGGTACTCCTAGCGCGACAAGCATGAGCTGACTCAGACGGTAAACGGACTGTAGGTCCACGTCGTAAAACTGCCGGAAGCATTTCTTACCTACTTCTTAAGGGATGGACAGTGGGTCCCAGGCCGGGACCGTGGACCTACTGTCCGACTCACGGGTTTCTTTTGACGAGGGTTTGACAGGGGATCGCCGTACTCACTCTACTGTCCTTGAACGGATGTTTCGAGATCTATACTCTGTATATTTTAACTATTATTCATTAGGCTATTGTGTTTTTACTAGTTCTTTCTAACTAGCTGCAGTATACAGCTACAGAAAGAATGAAACAAAAAGTTAAATGCATAAATGAAAGTCGGGTTTATTTTCTTAAGTATATTGTTAAGTAATACACCATTTATAACTTAAGAATTGCTGTAACGATTATAATGGTCTTTTAAAACAACTATTAAACTATCGTAAAATGCACGGAAAAAATTAGGTAATTAGAACAAGAATTTTATATAATACGAGTCTGTTAAACTGTTCTGTTTAAATGTATGATAGCACAATCATATGTGTAATAATTTTACCATTATTTTCAATTTATTTATATTTGGTGTTGAAAGCATAGAATTAGCTTGATAGTAACCATTACTTATTTAACCTTTTATGCAACCATTGTTGAACACATAGTAACAAAAATATTCAGATAAGAAAATTAAAAGTTTTGGTAATAAAGATCTACTTTTAATTGTACACTTTAGCAAATATTGAGTATGCAGAGTTTGGTGAGTACTGTAAAGCTGATATCAAAGAAGCATTTACTATATAACTTTTACTATAAATTTAAAGACTGTTCTAAAACGCAAACTTGATCGAGCAAACAAAGTAACAAAGCGAACTAAGGCACAAAATATATTAAGCCAGGAATAAATACAATCACTATAAGTATACACTTTTAGACATATTTCCTGGATCGTAGGAACAAAGAAATCTCAACGTTGGTGTAGGAAATATGAATTATGCGAACCAGAAGTGGTCATACGACAGCTGTCTAAAATTGTGTAAGAAACCGCAGGGAACTACTAGTTTTAACATATTGTAATCGTGGCCTTTCAACACTTTTACATCATTTGTATTTTTTATTAACTAAGATGTTCCACATTTTTAACGGTTTGATTTATTTTAAAGAGGAATAAAACTAATAGAGTTTAAGAAGCTATTAAATAGTTTATTGTGGCCGAAGTCGCTGGTAACTTGCTAGTAACTAAAAATATTATATACTGTGTTTCCGGGATTTGAACGAACTTAAAATTATGTCGTAACGGCATATACCCATGAATAGCAACTGCAAGTTTGAATGGAACTTAAAAATCTCTTGTGTCCGGTGCAAATACGTTTATTTTATGCGTCAATGCTTAAAGGACTTCCTTCTTTAGAAATTAATTTACTTTAAGTGGATCTAATGTCCACATAAACATTTCCCATGTAATATGAAAGGGGCATGTCATCTCACCTATGTATCATCAACTAAAATATAATAGGTCAAATGCCTTTAAATACTGTCCTCGCTGTAAATGTAATGATACGATTGTTTAAATCCAAATTTGCTAAAATATGTGTCAGTTTTTTAAGATAATACTTGGATTGTCATAAATGTTTGTGGTTTAGCACTTATATTATGACAGGATTAAACTTGTCCCAGCAAAACCGTGAATACCAAATAACATAGCAATTCACTGAGCAGAACATGTTACATAAAATAGGTATACAGGTGTTTTCTTTATCAGCTACATTTCTAACTTTGTAAATGTACAGTTTAACTTAAAATAGAGGTATAATATTTATTTTAAGACTAACATATAAATCTCTAGCGCTAAACAATAATAAAACACACAAAGATGCAATAAATTTCATGTTCATAACATTTCTGTTGAAAATATTATTCTATTGTTAATCGTCCTCCTTCTAAAATTGTACTATGGATATAAATACATATATATGAGTAATATACGTTGTTTTAATTTATCACCTATCTGTACTTTGGGCAATAGTCCCGCTTATTAAATTTGTATAAGTTATTGTTTTCTTCAATAAGAAGTATCCGTCGGTAAAGTAATTTTCTTCTAAAATTATACTCAATTTGTAAGTCGAAAGTTAACTTACATTTTAGGTTAATCTAGCGGTACTATCCAATTCAGCATTTATTTGTAAATTGTAATTAATCATGTATTGGTAATTCAAAAATAAGAATTTTTAATATGAGACCATAATTAGTTTTCATAACACTTTGTAAAATTGTCTATACTGCAAGTTGTTTTTTTAATAAACATAAAGTTCGTTGTTAGTACAAATAATCAACAAATTTCCCTAATTGAGTTATACCTATTTTAAAAGATTAATTTTTAATAAAGTCTTACCTCCTGAGACATGTTAGTACTCGTATATACTCGCACTCTTTTGTGTAAGCTAATATGTCTCTGAAGACAAGAGAGAAATTTTGGTTTATAGGCCAAGAGCCACTATTTAAGGTAATACAATATTTTGCCTATCTATAGTTATATATTTAAAGTAATTTGATACAATTATAAATGTGATATATTAAATATGATCTAAAGTGTAGTTTTAATTAATAACAGTAATAATAAAACAATCAACTATCCATTTCAATTAACGTGTTGCCTACTATGAGTGACGTGTCTACTCGCATATACCGTATTACGCTAACGATGGACCAAGATAAGGTATAATAAAATTATAACAAACTGACTGTAGATGTTTATCATTCATTAGGATATTGTCGAATTACTCAGATAGTAATGTAGTGATGTATGGAATTTGTTCAAATTTAATCCCAATTAGCAACCCACTTCATATGTGATACCTTGAGTTTTGGTTTGAGTAAGCTGTTATATTTACTGCCTAAGCAGTACGCTGTGCGTGTGTAGTGGAAGTATCACTCACATTCTTCCACAGATTGAAGATTGAGCGCAGGTAGAAAAGTTATTTCACGGCCAGGTCAGTTTTGAAAAGTAGGACAGTTAGTCCACGCCGACACCCGTGGACTAACTGTCCTACCCTGCAGAAAAGTGACGTCAGCCACCCTCGTCAAAACTAGGCGTGGACCTACAGTCCTACAATCATTTTTAGCCACCATAAAGTTTTGACCAAGACTTGGTAGGATTAAATTTATTAGGTTTTCCTTTTAGATTTTTCAAGATATTCCATTTTTAACAACAACAAAAAAACGCACACTAACCGACAGAGGGGAAATTAAGCAATGTAGATCCATAATACTCAGTATATAAATGTATGTTTTGACCTAAGCAATAACGCTTTTGAAAATACAGTAGTATATTTATTGCTACGTGTTTAAACATTGTTTTCAACTTTTTTTTTTAAATTATAGTTGAACTAACTGATATGGATATAACTGAATGATATTGATTCTTGTAGATATAAAATAATATTTAAATTGTTTGTCAAGTGTGTTTGAATTATACTATTCAGTTTAAATAGTATAATTCAGTTGAGATGCGTCATTAAAAATAATTGGCTCTTAGCCGTCACAAAATTACAATTTCACGCTTCTAAATTTTCCCGCTTTTGGTTGGTATTCGAAAAATTAAAATAAATAAATAATTGTTTTTAAATTGGTTAATAGGTTGATGTAATCTCTGAACATGTATATTTATTACACATGCCGGATTTACGCAATATCAGTTCCTCTGCGTTGTTCGTACCATGATTCCAAATTAATTTTATTCTAAAATAACCCTGTATTTGAATGCCTAGAACCTAGTTGTTTACTTAAGTATATTTCATGCATAGTATTTTTACAATTGGTAATGAACTGTTTCTTTTTGAAAATATTAAGTAAACGACAGCAATGCAGTAAATGTACTCATTGCATTATATTTAAATTATATTATATATATATATATTATTTTATTTTGTTTAAAAATAAATCGCAATATGGTTAAACGATTATATATTCTATTCCGTTGGGGTAATTATACATCTCATCAATACGGCCCAGATTCAAGGGGGTGCTAAATCAGCACATGAGCACGGTCAAGGCGCTGAATTAGGACCCCGCTATTCGAAGGGGGTGCTTATTCAGGGCCTGGACACGGCATCTGTGCTGATTTAGCACCCCCTTTGGTGACGTCAAAATGACGTCAGTAGCGAGGGGGTGCTATGTCCAGGGGGTGCTAATTCAGGCGCACCATGCCAATCGCCTCCAATTTAAATAAGAAAAATAAATATACTTTCGTAAGGCTTAAAAAGTGGTATAATACTTATTTAAACTATTATTATTTATATAATAATAATTTACTATTTTATCAAAGAACTTTTTAGTAAAGGAATCACTTGTTATTCTAATTGTTCTATTATAAATTTTATGCCACGTGGAAACATTGCAGTTTCAAATCTTATCCTCTTGTATATGAACCCTTTGAACACGAAGAATAATCTCTGAAGAACTCATGACTGCAACTGCTCCTGAAGTCTCACATCTATCAAAATAACCCACATAGCACCCAATAGTATCAAAAATATTTCATTTAAATATTGGTAATGTTTCAGATACATTTCAAAATGTATCTGCTTAGTTTCAGACACGTATCTAACTGACAAGAATGTCCTCTCATGTTTCGTCACAAATATATGTATATGTTTCAATGTAACATATCAGATACGTTGCAAAGTAACATATCTGATACATTTCAAAGTAACTTATACAATATGTTTCAAAGTAACATCTGATATGTTTCAAAGTAATATATCGGTTACAATAATGAACAAACACGTAACTAGCATGTTTCAGGTGCATTTATTTACTATTAGTCTTTGAAATGTACATGGTATTAGAAGTTTATGTGAATAGCAAGAATGAACAAGAAAAATTCAAATGCATTATTTTAAGTTTAGTTACTTGTATAATACAGTTTTTGGAAATTCTAAATCTGGTCTTAACTGTGTTTATTACAAAATATCCATTATTTCATAGCTACGAATATGATTACACAATATTTTTATTATAGGAAAAGTTTTAAATAATTGAATCAATTGAAAAACTGTTGTATATAAATAATACAGTTGACACACCACATATAACGAGACATAACATTGGTATTAAAAAACAACAAACACATGTTATTAAAGTTTATTTCGGACAAAAATCACAGTTGAACATAAACATATTTGAACTAAAGAAAACTGAATTAAACTAAGACTGCAGGACATTTCTCTACAAGTGTGGAAACACCGGAAAGTTGGTCTTATGCCAAACTAATAATTTTTTTTAATAATACAAATTTAAACTAACAATTTAAAAACAAACACAACTGAAATTAACTTTTAAAAATACAACAAATACAAAATATTTTATATAGTCATGAAAAAATAACATTTAAACAACAAACAAGACATTTCAAAATTTACTATGAAACATTTTAATTTTATATATTAAAATATATATGATTAACAAGAAAAAATTAAATGCATTCAAAAAAATAAACTATGATTATAATAAAACAATTTTTAAATTAATTTAACTTTTAGTTATACAATAAATAACTAGATTAATGCATGTACTCCTATTTCCCAACATTTGAATTACTGCTTTCTTTGGAGATGCTGCTACTGGTCATCTCCTTTCTGTAATCAAACGTTCAAGTATATTAAGAGGCCATCATGTAAGTTCATTCAATAAGTAGTTGTTCTTACTATCTCAGACACATATAGTTTAATAAAATAAAATTAGTTTAGTTCATTAAATTAGCATCTGCCTACTTTTATTCTTATAAGCTAATCGAGAGTATTAGGTCAAGGTAACATCAAATGTAATCGATATTGTCAAGTCCTCTGGAGAATCACAGAAGAACAACAGCCAGAGAAATCTATAGCTCATTTCATTCTCGAGATGTTCTGCGGACACCTAAACTGAAATTCAATCATACAAAATATACAAGGTACATTACGTATTGTAACAAACTGGGGTTGCATGTAGTTTCAAATCTATAGTTCATTTCATTCTCGAGATGTTCTGTGGACACCTAAACTGAAATTCAATCATACAAAATATACAAGGTACATTACGTATTGTAAAAAACTGGGGTTGTATGTAGTTTCAAATCTATAGCTCATTTCATTCTCGAGATGTTCTGCGGACAGCTAAACTGAAATTCAATCATACAAAATATACAAGGTACAATACGTATTGTAACAAACTGGGGTTGCATGTAGTTTCAAATCTATAGTTCATTTCACTCTCGAGATGTTCTGCGGACACCTAAACTGAAATTCAATCATACAAAATATACAAGGTACACTACGTATTGTAACAAACCGGGGTTGCATGCACAGTTTCAAATCTATAGCTCATTTCATTCTCGAGATGTTCTGCGGAAAGCTAAACTGAAATTCAATCATACATAATATACAAGGTACACTACGTATTGTAACAATCTGGGGTTGTATGTAGTTTCAAATCTATAGCTCATTTCATTCTCGAGATGCTCTGCGGAAAGCTAAACTGAAATTCAATCATACAAAATATATAAGGTACATTACGTATTGTAACAATCTGTGGTTGTATGTAGTTTCAAATCTATAGCTCATTTCATTCTCGAGATGTTCTGCGGAAAGCTAAACTGAAATTCAATCATACATAATATACAAGGTACACTACGTATTGTAACAAACCGGGGTTGCATGCACAGTTTCAAATCTATAGCTCATTTCATTCTCGAGATGCTCTGCGGAAAGCTAAACTGAAATTCAATCATACATAATATACAAGGTACATTACGTATTGTAACAAACCGGGGTTGCATGCACAGTTTCAAATCTATAGCTCATTTCATTCTCGAGATGCTCTGCGGAAAGCTAAACTGAAATTCAATCATACATAATATACAAGGTACATTACGTATTGTACAAAACTGGGGTTGCATGCACAGTTTCAAATCTATAGCTCATTTCATTCTCGAGATGCTCTGCGGAAAGCTAAACTGAAATTCAATCATACAAAATATACAAGGTACATTACGTATTGTAACAAACTGGGGTTGTATGTAGTTTCAAATCTATAGCTCATTTCATTCTCGAGATGTTCTGCGGAAAGCTAAACTGAAATTCAATCATACATAATATACAAGGTACAATACGTATTGTAACAAACTGGGGTTGCATGTAGTTTCAAATCTATAGTTCATTTCACTCTCGAGATGTTCTGCGGACACCTAAACTGAAATTCAATCATACAAAATATACAAGGTACACTACGTATTGTAACAAACCGGGGTTGCATGCACAGTTTCAAATCTATAGCTCATTTCATTCTCGAGATGTTCTGCGGAAAGCTAAACTGAAATTCAATCATACATAATATACAAGGTACACTACGTATTGTAACAATCTGGGGTTGTATGTAGTTTCAAATCTATAGCTCATTTCATTCTCGAGATGCTCTGCGGAAAGCTAAACTGAAATTCAATCATACAAAATATATAAGGTACATTACGTATTGTAACAATCTGTGGTTGTATGTAGTTTCAAATCTATAGCTCATTTCATTCTCGAGATGTTCTGCGGAAAGCTAAACTGAAATTCAATCATACATAATATACAAGGTACACTACGTATTGTAACAAACCGGGGTTGCATGCACAGTTTCAAATCTATAGCTCATTTCATTCTCGAGATGCTCTGCGGAAAGCTAAACTGAAATTCAATCATACATAATATACAAGGTACATTACGTATTGTAACAAACCGGGGTTGCATGCACAGTTTCAAATCTATAGCTCATTTCATTCTCGAGATGCTCTGCGGAAAGCTAAACTGAAATTCAATCATACATAATATACAAGGTACATTACGTATTGTACAAAACTGGGGTTGCATGCACAGTTTCAAATCTATAGCTCATTTCATTCTCGAGATGCTCTGCGGAAAGCTAAACTGAAATTCAATCATACAAAATATACAAGGTACATTACGTATTGTAACAAACTGGGGTTGTATGTAGTTTCAAATCTATAGCTCATTTCATTCTCGAGATGTTCTGCGGAAAGCTAAACTGAAATTCAATCATACATAATATACAAGGTACATTACGTATTGTAACAAACTGGGGTTGCATGTAGTTTCAAATCTATAGCTCATTTCATTCTCGAGATGCTCTGCGGAAAGCTAAACTGAAATTCAATCATACATAATATACAAGGTACACTACGTATTGTAACAATCTGGGGTTGCATGTAGTTTCAAATCTATAGCTCATTTCATTCTCGAGATGTTCTGTGCACCTAAACTGGACACCTAGGTGTCTGGCAAAAAAAGAACACCTAAACTGAAATTCAATCATACAAAATATACAAGGTACACTACGTATTGTAACAAACTGGGGTTGCATGTAGTTTCAAATCTATAGCTCATTTCATTCTCGAGATGTTCTGTGGACACCTAAACTGAAATTCAATCATACAAAATGTACAAGGTACATTACGTATTGTAACAAACTGGGGTTGTATGTACAGTTTCAAATCTATAGCTCATTACATTCTCGAGATGTTCTGCGGAAAGCTAAACTGAAATTCAATCATACAAAATAAAGTTGACTCGAAATTGACCCACCAAGTTACTACATAATTATATTTTATTTGTTGAAATAGTTCTACATGTGTGCAGACAGACATACAAAAATGAAATTTTCCAGTCTCTTCGCTAACGCTCCGCCAATAATACGTTATACATTTGCACGTACTTAGAAAAGACCACGAAAAGAAAAAAATGACATTTCTATTTTCAAAACACATTATGGCATGTTTTAGTACATTTTAAAAGTTAATTTTTAAACACTAATAGTCAAGTAAAGTTTCACTTACTAAATTGAATGTGAGTAGATATGTTTTAAATTGGTTATATTAAAAGAAAAATATTAAAATTATATTCCTAATCAGTTCCTTAATTTTAAAGCATTTACGTAAGAATTTAATGACTATGATCATGAGAATGTTCATGATATTTGGGAAGCTGTGCTTCCAGTCACTAAAATGTGTAAAGTTTTTGCATCACCTGTTTGAAATAAATAACATTCAATACAACATAAATTATCACCTGACTGTGAGTAATAACCAATCCTATAAACAACATCCATATTAGGAAAGGTGCGCTTAAATATATTTCCATACAATGCTTTTTCCATCATAGTAAGTTCGCAGGAATTATATCTCCACTATTATTTTTTGTTTTCATCATTGTCATTTGTCTTAGCATTCCAAGTAGAAGGATCATCTATGGAAAATGATGAATGGTTACCTCAACCTGTGATTGTACACTAATTTCAATTGGCTGCTGGAAAACTTCAGGCTCATCATTTAGGTTAACGTTGTTGCAGGGCTGATCAATGTGTATATCTAGGCCTAGTAATTCTTCTTCTGTAAAGTTAAACGAGGTCGATGAAGAAGGTTAATGATAAGTCATCTCAGCATTCACAGGTAGGCGTTAAATTATTAATGTATGTCCTATTTTAGGTACTTTCTTAAATAGTTTGTTGCGACCCAGCCTTTCAGCAGTGCGTTTTTTGTATTCAAACAATAATTACATGAGCTAATAAGATGTGCAGGTGACGTTATTTGGTTGATGAGAGGATGGAAATAACACATACGCTCACGACCCAACTACAGACAGCAGTGACGATAAAATAGACTGGAAGTGTGGCCAAAGCCACCAACTGCAATTTATTGGACTTTTTTAAGCAGAGGGAACCTTCAAAAGATACCAACGTCCCGGTTATAATGGACTTTTACCCCACTAAACCACTCTGCTGCCACGTCCTTTCGTGGCCGTACAACATCTGGTCCTATGTCCACTGGCTGTAGAGTGTACGCTTAGACAAAATAAAATTGCATATATAATTTAAGCGTATTGGCTGGGAATGCAAACTGAAACAAAGTCCTGACTTGCTAAATGGTTGTGGTCCCTGACAAGGAACGCCGTAAGTCCTTTCGTGGACCCGTACCTAATAGTGGTCCACACTAAAAGTTCATACTTAATAAATAAATTAAACCTAATTAATACTTAACGAATAAGTAATAATATTCATATAATAAACTACACTGTGATTTGATAATAAAGAGAGAGGATTATAGTTATACTTAATCAATTTTAAGATATTTTTTATAATCTAGACAAGTAAATAGTGGGATTTAGAAGAACAGTTTTTATTTTTACATTATAAATTATATGACAATAGTAAACATTACAATTATGAAGAGCTGGTGACGGAATACAGTCAACTTGAAACCATTAATCAGCAACCCCAGTGAATTGTGTTCAACTGTAAAGTGTTCGATATAAAATTGTTGAGCGGACGGCCAAGAGTGCTGTAGCTTACAATGAGAATTTTGGCAACTGGTGAGCATCCACAATGTAACTTAGAACTGGACTTTGCGGATTTTCATATTAGATGGTATTTATTATCAGATTTGAAATTGACAGCCAATGGCACTTCAGACTGGAGAGTAATAGTGCAGCGGCTGCAAACTAGAATTTTGGTATCTGGTAAGTATCCACATCGGACCAGATGAAAAAGAAATTAAGCACCTACAAGGAATAGTAAACAAATTAAAACTGGACCAAAAGTCTGAGTTGCCAACAGACTCCAAGGCATATACAGAGTCAACAACACAAACATGCGACTCAGGAAAAACAATCCAAAGTCCTTCTCCATCTCATCTGGTAGGTTTGGCTGCGCTAAAAATTCGTCAAGACCAAATTAAACGGTCTATGCAAGCATTGCAAATTCAATTTCAAACCCAGGTCCTCAGTACACAACCTATACCTCAGCCACAAAGCCAATTAAAATCACCCAGAATGAAGCCATCCTGTCTCTCCTTGCACAACTCAAGCAGGAATAAAACATCTGTTAGGAGGAACCATTTTAGCGTGTCACTTCAAATGGCTAAGAACAAGTCCCGGAATGGTAAAATGAAAAATATAACTCCTGATATTGTTCCTCAGGAAACAACCAAATACAAAGATGAAAATGGTCGATCATCTTTTCCCTCTAACTGCAATGGGAAAACTGCTATTTTTAAGCTCTTAGCTGACAAAAAAACTCCTGGAAATGATAAAACTGCGACAGTGCACACTCAGAAACTGATCACAAATCCACCCTCAACTGCTAAGCTTCTAAATCCAGGAGAAACATATGAACACTTTTTTTGAGCAAAACATAAATAAATACAAAACTATTTACAGTTCGTCCAACCCTGACTACGTACAGGATGCTTATTTCTTAGGAATAGAAGGCCAAAAAAAGACCAGATACAAGAAAGCATACAAACCCAGAGTATTCCTAAACTTAAGAATGAAATATCAAACACAGTAAATCAGCAATTTAGCATTCTACACCAAAATGTGAGAGGCCTATCAAGAAAAGTAGAAAGACTAAACCACTTCATCGAGTCTGCAAATCCATCAATACTGATTGTAACTGAACATGGCCTTGATCCAGACACACTGAAACTTATAAACCTAAAGGGCTATAGTCTAATAACTGAATTTAGTAGACATGTCCATAAGCTGGGAGGAATTGCCATTTATGTTGAGGATACGCAAGACTTGGAAGTGGAACAAATTGACGTAAAGGATTACTGTCAAGAACTTGTATTTGAAGCCGCACTGGCTAAAGTAAGTTCAAAAAAGCAATCATTCCACATTCTTGGCATTTACCGTCCACCATCGAGTAAAACTAAGGAAGCAATAGAGGCCATATCAAACATACTTAACCTTGTAAGAAGTGATGTAAAACCACTAATCTTAATGGGTGACATCAACATAGATAGATTAGACTCTACAAATCCTGGAAACAGCCTACTTGAAGAGGAACTGTCAACCTTTGGAATTAGAAGACTACCACTACCAGCCACCAGAATAACAAGCTTAACCAAAACATCAATTGATTGCATTTGTACAAATCTACTGGAGGACAAATTGTGCTTCGACATTATTCAGGGTGGAATGTCGGATCATACTGGGCAGTTGTGCAGAATCCTAACTACAACAACAAATTACAATAAACAAGGCAGCTCATATAAAAGAAGTTTTAACAAACAAAACCTTGACTACTTAAAAAATGAACTTGCAAAAGAAACCTGGGATGAAGTGTATAATGCTCATGATGTTGAGCTGGCATATAATGCTTTTCACAAGATTGTGATCAATGCCCTAAACCTGGCCTCCCCAAACAAAATAGTTAGGACAAAACCAAAGGGGAAGCAGAAAACCCGGTATGATGATGAGGTGAATAAGTTAAGAGAAGATTTTCTTAAATCATTGCACATGTATGAACTCACAGGAACCACAAGAGATAAAGAAATAATGGCTGAAAAAAAGAAAACCTATGACCTCAAACTTCGAGATCTGAGACGTGATGCAGCCTATGAACACCTAATCAAATCAAATAACAAACCTAAAGCACTGTGGAGCATCATAAATGCAGAGAAGCAGGGAAGCCACTCCTCCAATGCTGCACTTCACTTGGAAATAGATGGGAAAACAGAAGAAAACCCGATGCTGATCGCTGAGCATCTTAACAACTACTTTTCGACAGTGGCAGATTTAACTTTGGAGGAAAGCAGGAATCAGTTTCACAATGTGGAAACAACCTTTGAAGGCATTATACATTCACAATGCAACCACACACTAAGCCTGACACTAACTGAGGAGAACGAGGTGTTAGAAACTATTGGATCACGAAGCCAAAGCTCTCCTGTGGCATTGATGAAGTTCCATCAAAGATGGTAAAGCACTGTGCAAATCAGTTAGCCCCACCTATGGTTAGCATAATAAATAAATCATTTAGCAGTGGACAATTTCCCTCACTGTTAAAGGTGGCCAAGGTATACCCCAAGCACAAAAAGGGCCCAGCAACAAGGGCAGAAAACTATCGACCAATATCGCTTGTATCCACTTTCTCAAAAATAATTGAGAAAATTGCACTAAAGAGAATGTTATTACAACTGGAAAGTCAAAACTTGATCACAGACAGCCAACATGGTTTTCTAAAGGGAAGGTCAACTGTCACTGCCATTACAAGTCTAGTAGAGTACATAACAGATCGGCTAGAGGAACAAA
This sequence comes from Homalodisca vitripennis, assembly GCF_021130785.1. Lineage (NCBI taxonomy): Eukaryota > Metazoa > Arthropoda > Insecta > Hemiptera > Cicadellidae > Homalodisca > Homalodisca vitripennis. The sequence continues at coordinate 80,591,641 of NC_060211.1, forward strand.
AGCATGTCTCGGCTGTGTTACTAGACTACAGTAAAGCCTTTGACTGTCTGGGGCATGACCTGATTGTAAACAAATTGTCAACACTAGGCTTTCAAGACACATCAAAAAAGTGGATAGCAAGTTATCTCCAAGGGCCCAGTCAAATTGTCGAGGTTCAAATGTCAGAGAAAGTCAAGAAATTAACTTTCAGATCTAAGCCATATTTGATGAACAGAGGGGTGCCTCAGGGCTCAGTTTTGGGTCCCTTCCTCTTTGTACTGTTTACAAATGACCTCCCTATATACCTTGGCAACAATAACATAAAAACTATTATGTATGCTGATGACACGACATTGGTTCTGGCAAATGATAATGCACAAGAAATGTACTCACAGATATCATGCTCAACAAACAAAACAATTCAGTACTGCCTTCAGAACAACTTGGCTATAAACCCTTCAAAAACAATGCACATAAATTTTAGTAGGAAGCATGATCCAGTGTTAGAAAGCACAGATACTCTCCAAGAGAAACAAGCAAAGCTACTTGGTCTAACTATCGACTATGGACTCACTTGGACAGCACACATAAATAATCTGTGTAAAAAGCTCACCACAGGAATCTTTGTGATCAGAAGGATGAAGTGGATTGCAGGGCCTGAGGCAGCAAGGACAGCCTATTTTGCACTTGTTGAGTCTCATTTGCGGTATGGAGTTGCGGTGTGGGGAGGAACATCTGTAAATAATCTGAACAAAATTCTCATCCAACAAAAAAAAAAAAAGGCCATCAGAATTCTAGCAGATCTAAATCCACAAAACAGCTGCAAAGGAGCTTTTAAGTCTCTAAAAATACTGACCATTGTAGGTATATATGTCCTCTCAGTGATAACAGATGCAGACTGTATGGCAAATCAAAGAGGTGAGAACTTACACTCACATAACACCAGGAGGGCCACAGACTTCATTCTCCCTCCGCACCGCACTACCAAGTACAGCAAGAAGCCATCATACACAGGATGCAAGATGTACAATGCATTGCCGCAGCATTTGAAAAGGCTCAGTGGGAAAAATCTCAAGAGAAGTCTCCAGAACTGGTTGATGGAACGACCTTTGTACACCGTGAAAGAATATTATGAACTTACAAAACCTAATTTGTAAAGCAAGAGACATGAAGATATATTTCTTTGTAAAATTTTATTGGACGCCATTACATGTCTTAATAATAATGTGAATAAAGAGATTCTGATTCTAAAAAAAAAAAAATGGTTTTGCTACAAACTGTTATTGTTTTTAAAAGACAAAAATGTTTCAATCCGTTCTCAAGAATCCGGCTTGTCTCCATTAGACACTATAGAAGAGGAACATGTACAGGTAACGTTTTTAAATACACAATATTTGGTGTAACATTATTTTAATAAAACACACACAAGGTAATTGAACATACATATTAAGCTTTTATTAATTGCTAAACGTTGAGCTAATACTGTTAATTTTAACATTACTTTAAAATTAACATTACTTATTACTTTAAATTGCTTCAAAATATTAACATTTCTAAAACTGACAGAACATTAGCATTACTTTAATTGTTAACATTTTAAGCTCATACTGTTACCTTTTAATTCATCATCATCCTTTTAATACCTTTTAATTACTTGTGTTTAATTACTCGGGGTGTGCGAGTACAATAAATTACTACAGATATACAGGTCAACCTGAGTCAATGTTAATTTCTATTTACAATAATACTACCGTTAATGCATGACCCTTTCACTATTAGTACAAACTTGGAGCCAATCTTATTAGGATACAAATATTTAAATATTTGTATAGATCCTCATTTTTCTGTCTTTAATATTTGTGCTGCCAAGGAACACTACCCTCTTTAGTTAGAAAAAAGAAACTGACTTCATTGCGAACTGACCTTGCTATTTCACAAGATTTCTTTGGTACTGTTTTCAATTTCAACAACGTGTCGGTAGGGGATCCTAAGAGTCTCCACTCCCCAGGAACAAGTTCACCAGTTACTTCATCCTCTGAGTCAAAAGTCCCGGGAGGAGAGTACCCCGACGAGGTGCATGCATTCCTTCTCAGAAAGTTGTGTAGATGGGCGCAGGCCATAACTACCTATTCTGCTGTTACGGGTTGCAATAGCATTGGCTTACGCAGTACTCGAAAAACAACTAATAAAATACCAAATGAGTTTTCCACAACACGCCTTCCCCTGGAGTGGCGCCCATTAAAAATTCTCTCTCTTGTACCACGGGTGAATGTACCAGCGAATCTTTTCATTATATTTAGCTTCAACGGAAAGGCATCGTCTGCTAAAAACATGTAAGGCACTGGCCAGTTGAAAGTTTCTCGATTTGGTAATACTATATTTTCTGGTAAATCCAAACATTTTTCCTCAAGTCTTGCAGCCAATTCAGTTGCAGCAAACACACCAACATCTGACAAACGCCCTTGACATCCTGTATTTACATATATAAAATTGTAGTTTGCATTAACTACAGCCATAAACACAATACTAAAGAATCCTTTATAGTTGTAATATTCACTTCCACTACTCACTCCATGGTCACATGCTTCCCATCCATACTACCCAAGCAGTGCGGAAACTGCCATTGGTAATTCCATTCATTGGCTGTAGCTAGCCTCTCTTTTTTAGTTTTCGGCATCTGGAAATTGAACATTTTCGTATTAATTATACATGTTTCTATGTATTTACAACACGTAGACCCTATTATAATATACATGTCTGAGTGACAGGTTTCTGTTCAGGTAGGAGGAGAAGAAAATACCAACATTTCAAATGACGGCCTTGACGATGATATAGCATCTACCACAAAAACAACAGAAGGTACTCCCAAGGAAAAATCTGTTGCACAAGTAAACCGGAAAAGAGTTTTGCAACAGCCAGCTTCTGCGATGCCAGTAAGCAGCGCAAAGAAAATGAGCAAAACTAAAATGGCGGAAAATGCCTGCTCTGTTATTACATCAATACTGAATAAGCCTAAGGATCAGTTTGACATATATGGAGAACACGTAGCATCAGTGATACGACAGTTACAAACTAAAAGAGAACAGGCCATAGTAAAACATGATATAAATAATATTTTGTTTAAAGCTGAAATGTAAGAGTACGCTTATGGAGGTGCGTTTGATTTCCATTACCCACCGCCACGGTCGACTTCAGCAATTTCTAACCAAAGTGGTTGCACTACAAAATCTGTCTCAAACGAGGATAATTCCAACTCTCTTGATGTAATGCCACCTCAAAATGAAAATCATGAAGAAGAACCTGTTTTTTTATAACTTTCCTTAGCTTATCAATTAACCTGTTCTAATGGATCATTAATAAAAATTATACTAAATTCAAATTGATTTGCCCAGCTTAATTTATCCAGCACTTAACTTAATGTTTTCTTTCAAGCACTCTATTAAAGCGTCACACACTTCAGGAACTATTATAGAAATTGTACTTTTAGAAACTTTAAACAAGTACTGCAAACTAGCATAGGAATCGCCTGTAGCCAAAAACCTCAAGGTAATAGCAAGTCTTTCTTGGACGGGTATTGGTTTCCTAAAATTACTGTTTTTCCTTCCTTTTTTGTGGCCAACACTAGTTATGAGAAACTCAAAATCTTCACTTGTCATTCGACAAAAATTTTTAAAGCTTCCATCACATCTTATTTCCCCACCCAGATCCACGTCGTCTTTTTTAAGGTCTTTCAATAGCTCACATCCAATATAAACACCTTGTGACGCAAGTGAAGGCCTTACCCAGACCTCCTGGGTTCTCTGTCACATAACAAAACACATGTAGCGACAGCTAGGAGAAGAACATCCTCCTTGTCAGACGACATCTTCAAGAGTGGCTGTCCTAAAATGTTTATGAACATTGCGTGCAAAATATTTCATGATAGTAGCAAAATATAAACAAAGTTTATAAACAATGTTTGTAAACATGTTTTGTTTCCAGTGTAAACGCGGCTTTAAAATGATAATACATTATGCAAAGATTTCCATTCACCAGATCATGGGACATAGTGTCATAGTAGTTAGTGGAATTCAACGACCTAGGTAAATACTCCAAAGTGAACGCAGTCGCAATGATGATAGCCTTTACCATGTAGCCTCTACTGCCAGTGCATAAATAGTATTCATCTGTATTATTTATAAATGGCGGAAAGGAAAAATTAAAATTTTTAAATAGAAATTTTAACAATGCCACTTTATTGTTTCCATGGTGAAGTAAATTAAAAGTTTATTCAAAATTTGAAATTGAAGTGTAAACATGCTACAATGTTTAGGTCTGATTTTCTTATTCATTTTCAGAACTCCAGCTGTGCCCAAATTGTTTTAAATTGCCCTCCACAATGATTGATAGTCAGTTAAAGAGTTGCACAGAAGAAATTTCTTGTATGGATATCATTTTTCGACGTAGCGCTCTGCTGGTCCCAGGCTCAATGGCTGACAGCACAGAAGAAATTCCTTGTATGGATATCATTCTTCGACGTAGCGCTCTGCTGGTCCCAGGCTCAATGGCTGACAGCACAGAAGAAATTCCTTGTGTGGATATCATTCTTTGACGTAGCGCTCTGCTGGTCCCAGGCTCAATGGCTGACAGCACAGAAGAAATTCCTTGTGTGGATATCATTCTTCGACGTAGCGCTCTGCTGGTCCCAGGCTCAATGACTGACAGCAATGAAAAAATTTTCTTGTGAGGACATCGTTCTTCCCAAGGTGCCTGATATCTTCCCGGAAAAACTGGATTTTGCAGTATACTTCACATATGTGCAGCTGGATCTTTCAAAATTTGGTAATTCTAAGCAATATAAGGGTCAACCTCGATTTTTCTCATATTACAATATAATGTTCCAATAGTCAATCAGAAAAGGAAATGATTAGAATTTCTTGCCGGAAAGCAGTTATAGGGAGCAGGCAACTCATATTATAATATAATGTTCCAATAGTCAATTAGAAAAGGAAATGACTAGAATTTCTTGTTGGAAAGCAGTTATAGGGAGCAGGCAACTGCGAGAATTACCTATTAGTGATCAGGGGCACTGACGTGATCTGGGCTTCAAATTTGGAACTACTCGAGTTAATTTTTTTTTCTAAAAGAGCAAGCGCAGCGGGCAAGCATCGTGCGTGATCTTCGTATATACTGAATTGATTCAGGCCAAAGGAATGACACAGATTCCTTTACCAGATTTTTACGGAGATTTTGTATTGGGCGGATTATATTGGTTTACTTTGCTTTCCATCATGTAATATGTGTTTAAAATTGTTTTACATACATTACTTACATTATATTGTAATATGTAATAACAATTTATCAGAAATTTGTAATAAAAAAAAGGATCAAGCACGATGCCTGCCCGCTGCGCAGCGCTTCGCGCTGCTTGCTCTTTTAGAAAAAAAAATTAACTCGAGTAGTTCCAAATTTGAAGCCCAGATCACGTCAGTGCCCCTGATCACTAATAGGTAACTCTAAGCAATATATGACCGTCTGGCGGTTGCCTGCTCCCTATAACTGCTTTCCGGCAAGAAATTCTAGTCATTTCCTTTTCTAATTGACTATTGGAACATTATATTGTAATATGAGAAAAATCGAGGTTGACCCATATATTGCTTAGAATTACCCAAAATTTTGTCAAGGAGTGGTCTCAGTTTTGAAACAAGACTGGGGGGTGGTGGAGGGTTGATGTTCATGTAACTGTTACATTTATGTTGTAATTAAAATTTTTAAAACTAATTCTTGTGTACAGATTAATTAAAAATAGGTTAAAACATAACTAGCATTGTTATTTAGTTTTAAGAGAGCTATCGGTTTATATAATGAAAATCGTACCTTGCTATTTGAATTTGTTAGGTTTTACCAGTTTGAAATAATCTATTTGAACTAATTAAAAAAACTGGAAATGTGCTGAAAAGTTACAACTGTAAACAGCACTTCTTCGGTAACCTTGGATAAAAATTTGGAATTCTGAACAGCAAAACAAATTGTGTAATGTACAACTTTGACATTTTGGACCAACTTGTATACAAAAAACAAAATAAATTTAAAACTTTTTCCAAAATAATCAGTGACCTTTAAAATGAGCTTTGGCTCGACTTACCTTTACATTTGAAAATCTTTGGCCCCTACTCCTCCAAAAGTGCCATTTTGGGGTATTTTTTAGTGACAACAATTAATTCTCTGAATTCTTTGGGGTTGAAATAAGGGCGTTTTTATTAAAACGAAGAAAGTAGGTTTCTCTGTTCAGCCGCTTTACATTGCAGACGGGTGGTCTGCCTTAGCCTGTATGTCAATAAAGCTTTATGCAAAATTTCAAGCCTATAGATCAGATCGTTTTCAAGATATTATGTGGACAGACAGAGAGGTAGACAGAAATATCACAGACATTTTTCCAGCTGCTCAAGTGATAGGCTTCTCTGATGATCAGTCAATAACTACTGATCCTAGTTGAAATATCCATTTTGAGGTACTCTAAATGAGTGAGAAGTTCTCCCTGCATTAACTGTTAAGAGGTCACAAGATAATTAAATTATAATTTGTACTAAAAAAAGAGATTTTCATAATTTAAGTTTATGTTGAGATTTGCATCTCTTTATTTTGTGAATGCTTAAATAAGATGGCACAAATAATATATTATATAAAATTATATTATTAATTAATTATATATAAAGCTAGTAGTTCAAAATTTAGAAAAGAATTACTTTTAATTTGGGTTAAAAAAAGTTATAATGTGAATTTAATATTAACAGTGATCAAACAAATTATTATAACCAAAATTAGGAAAACTGAAGAAGACCATATTTGCTCCTCTCACAGTTAATCTCAAATACGCTTAACTTTAGGTGTATCCTAGGCCTACTTTTCAATTTCACAACGAAATATGAGGCTCACATATGTATTTTGGAACAATAAATGAAGCTAGGTTTCCTTACCTAGACAATAGTGGTTTATAAGTTTATAGGCCTAATAGTTTTGGGTGTCTGAAAGATAGGAATGCCACAGCCAAAACTGGTGTCGGAAGGTAATGCCAGCCTATTTTAAGTATTTATTTGTAAATCTAGAACAAGTAATGTGCAATAAGTGAAGAATATATATTTAAACATATATATACAGTATATAGAGGCTATATTAAATTGACTTACCTTTTAAATTTACTTTGTCGAAATATGTTGCTTCCAATCAACTCGTGTAATCTGTTGGAACTATATCTGTAAATGAGATAATAAATAAAATGTGAAGTTTTACATTTACAACTCTGTAATGATCAAATCTGGGAACGGCCAATGAGACCAATACATTTCACATATCAACATAACCTAGATGCTGTTTACAAGTGAAACGAAGGAATGGGTCTCAATGTCACAATATAATTCTTCGTTTAGCCACTCACACAAACACTTTTTTTAGCAATATTTCCCCTACATCAAGTGTCCCCCTCCAAGGTTATTATATTTAATAAATTTGAACCAATAGGAGGTTGTGGCGCTATGCAACACCAGAAAGTAGAGACTGGCTCATAGCGCCACAGAATTGGCCCGAGTGCTCACAGCGCCAACACAACCGAACAAATAATCGTATCCACGCTCACAGCGCCACAGATTTGGTCGAGTGCTCACAGCGCCAACACAACCGAATAAATAATCGGATCCATGCTCACAGCGCCACAGCTCATAGCGCCACACATTTGGGGCCGTTCAAGTATTACGTAAGCAGATTTATTGCAATTATTTACCCCCCCCATCCCCCTTGTCAGCAAAAGTAAGCAAAGCTCTTACCCCCTCCCCAAATGCTTACGTAAACATTTGTCAATTAATGTATTGTTTTTTTTTAATTTTATAACGTTATAATTATAATTTGAAAAATAAGAAAATAGATTTAGGATAGAGATTATATTTTACTGAAACGGTATTCAACATAGAGTAAAGGACAAAAATATTATATCTTACTAACATAACAAACTTTATTTTAAATTTTTGGTACATATATTAAATTCAAATTAACAGTCTTCAGCCCATGAAACCCGAATCCATGATTCTAAGTTTTCGATGACATTGGATTGCTTCGATTGCTGCTCAGTGTTGTGAGTCTGCTCGCTTTCATCCGATTTTGGAATGTCTACGTCATTCTCATCGAGCCATTCAACATCATGGTGCTCTAAGTTTTGAATAATGCACATCAGTTCATTAGCACGACGAGCAGCGACTCTTACAGGTCTAACTTTCCTATCAGTGTGCGTGTTTACTTTCTTATGGATCTTTTCGATGTGACGATTTAGTGACTTGACGGAAGCATGATAAAGACCACACGTTTTGCATGTTCGACTTGATAGCCTCAATTGTACCGTCGGACAAAAATAATCGTATGGCATTTGCAGGAAATCTTTGAGTGAAGCACTTAAGCGTAGAGCTAAATTGACTGGAAGATTAAGAAATTGCCCTCCTTCATCTAAAACCAAGTCATCAACTGTTTGTTTTACTTTTACAGGTGGTAGAAGAAACTTGTCTAGTAATCTAAATAGGCCACTTCTTGGACGACAGCATTCTGTATTTCTACATTTTACAATTTGGAGCAAGTATTGGCTTTCACGCACATGTTCTGAATACCATTTAATGACTGGAAAATCAGGAAGATCTTGTTCACCTGCCCCAACATATTTTGCATTAACATTATAGCCATCAATTTCCATTGAACTCCATACTTCAGCTAATACATTTCCTGCAAATTCGAAATTAGATCTTTCTAAATGTTCATCAATTGTAACGCCACGTTCATCCAAATGAGACCCAAAATGGTCATGAGGCAATATTAAACCAGCCAGTTCCCGACTAAGAGGAGCCATTCTGCGCTCTACTCTGTTATACGCACTTCTTCCGGGAGCATTGGTAGCTAAAAACAATGCATCGAGATCATGTCGCTTAAAGTGTTGTATAGCAAACCCTATGACTTTTTGATAACGCGGATTTTCATCTGGCCCTCCATCAACCGTCATGATTACCACTGGTTTTACTAGTCCATGGTCAGTTTTAGCTAATGGTCGAAACTCTTGAAGTTCGAGAAGCGTCTCGAAATCCTGAGCATGAGTATTAGCAGTAGATGAACTATGCTTTCCACTTCGAATAGTGATGTATGTTGGTCCAGAATATCCAACGGCTTGCGGTTGTCCTAGCATATTGGAAGTGATTTTGATACCAGCATAAACAGATGGTATTAATTTATGACGCTCAGCGATTATCCAATCGTGATCAGGCAATTTGATTCTATATTCCATGTGCATTAGAAGAGGTGCTTGCTTATTTGCCGCAGTTACGCCAATAGGGACTCGAGCTTTATCATCTTGAGATATGAAAAATACTTGATCTGGTCCTAGTATGGATGCTATGTTCTCTAAATAATGGATTGATGTTTCTGCGAACTTGCTATCTAAGTGGCTCTTGTGGTGATCACTTTGAGCCCGAATGAGCTTAACAGGGACTGTCGATACATGTCTTCGTCCCTCTGCAGAATTAGATTTTCTGGGAATCAAACGAAGATATGTCCCACTGCGACTAATGTCAAATCCCATTTTATTTACGTAATTCTTGTGTGAGTTCATCAAGAGTTTTTACGCTGCGAATTGATTCCGTTCGTCTTCTATCATCTGCTGCACTCCCAAATAAAGCTATATCCGCGATTGTTTTCAATAGTAAAGGTTGATTGCTTTCAAGATTAGGACGTCCCACTGAATCCCTCAGAGATAGTCTTTTTTTCATTTCTGGATTTTCATGACAAATATCTTTTAACTTTCTTTTCATACCATCCCTGTGTTTCTTCTGGGCAACTACGTTTTGAACCTTCCTGTTTAAAGACTGTTTTGCTGTTTTTATTTCCTCGCGCAACTTAATGATCTGTTTATCAACTTCAGCACGGCTTGGCATAGTATCTCTGGCAGAATACAAAGCATTCAGATTTTTTTCGAGTAGAGCAATCTTATTTTTCATAGCTTCCTGAGAAGGTTTTGGTCTCTGTTTATCTGTATTTTTATTAATTTCGCATTGCTGTTGTGATTCATTACCGGTTTTTATTTTATCTTCTTCCTGTTTTTTAATATTTGAAGCTGGCTGTGTAATTTGTGTTTTTTCTGCAGGTTTACAGGTTGCCTAAAAATAAAAACTTTCTATGGGTTCTGCTAAAGATTCTCTTATTAAGCTACATAAATACAACGTATGGCAATATATATGGTAAATACAAAACCCTATGGCTTTAAATCTAATATCTTTAAACGAGCAATTCGTTCCGGTCACAAAATACAGGGTGTTATACTCTATTCAAGTAGGTATTTAAAAGAATGTAAACAATCTTGATATGTCTTTTTATTGAAATATGCAATTATAAAATCAGATATTTGTAAAGGTGCGTACAGACATCGCGAGGCTTGCGCCGCGAATGGTTCGTCTCGCATACATCAACCTGAGGCATGCTACGGCACATGTAGGCTATACGTGCGAACCATTCGCGGCGCACGCCTCGCGATGTCTGTACGCACCTTTATGTACTTACAGAAAAGCAATTTTAATATTTGTTGAGTTTTTAAATGAATTACAACAGATTTTACACAGTTTACAATTTTAAACCACATATTTCAATAAAAAGACATATAAAGATTGTTTACATTCTGTTAAATACCTATTTGAATAGATTATAGTTTTCTGTAGGTATATATATATATATATATATATATATATATATATATATATATATATATATATGTGTGTGTGTGTGTGTATAAAACTAACATCCTGTATTTTGTGACCAATTGACGGAATCAATTATAAGAAATAAATCTATATAATGAATATTACCTCTTTACTTTAAGATAGGCCATAATATTTTCTAATTAGCAAAGAGAAACTTTTTGGCGATTTCTAATATTTCTAGTAGGTATTCATAGGTACCTAAAATGATTTCGTCACTCACCTTAGAAAAAAAATGTAGTAGATTGGATTTATTCTTAGTCGCCGCTTGCAATTCTTCTTCGGTTCTCTTAGATACAATAATAATTTCAAGTTCCTTGTCGGATTTTGCTTGTAATTTGTAATTTCGCCACACTTCGTTAACTAACTTTTGTACATTTTGTACTTTCGTACTTGTATGAGATTTTTTAAAACTTTCAAACAATTTTTGGTATAACTTGGATTTGTCTATTTGAAACGATATCTTATTTAAACATTAAACTTTGGCTAATGGAATGAATGGTAACACAAATGTTAACTTGCTTTACTATGCTTACAATACGTCTACTCGCTATAGCATCCAAACGAAACAATACACTGATAGAGGAAATTTAGACAAGTGAACAGCGCGCGGTAACTCCCTTACTCGGTTCTAACGCGAGTAGGGGAATTACCGCGCACTGTTCACTAAACGTATGTATTACTTGCGGGAATCCCCGAAAATGCGTTTCGTTTTCAAGCAAAGACAATGTGTGGGTTGCCATTCGTGTAAAAAAGAAAATAACTACCGATGACGTAATCATCATCTAGACTCCCCTACCCCCCATGTCATCCAAAATAAGCAAAGCAAAGACCCCCCCCGCCCCCCCATAGTGCTTACGTAATACTTGAACGGCCCCTTTGTTGTGGCGCTGTGAGCTGTGGCGCTATGAGGCCGCACCTGACAGCATATTGCTTGTTTGTTTAATGGCTAAATCAATATTTGGTTACAATGACTACAGTGTCTTTAAAACTTTGATCTTTAAAACTTTGACCAGTGATTACGTATGAATGTGATAATAACGGTATGGCGGATAATAACCTACAAGGCCGGAAGGGCTACAAATTTTAATTTTCCAGAAAAAAATCGGTACCGTATTCGGAAAACGAATTTTACCAAGAAGTTAACTGTTTAATATCCAGCCTGAGGTTATCAAGTAAGAAGATGAAAATAATGTCATCAAGCAGAAGCTGAAATCCTGATTGCTGAATAATCCTTTTATACAGTTGATGAGTTCGTAAATTGGGGGATCCAGTGAGATCAAATATTGACTAACACTGTTCTATACCAATATGTATTTTTATTTATATTTGACACTATTGTAATCCTTGGAAAATGTTAAAATAAAGATAATTGTCTTAACACATCGATATAAAATAGAAAAGTATAAAGTGTTAATATAGTTATTGTATGAAGGCCTCGATTGTGAATCCATACCAAAGAAAGGTGTCCAACTTAAATGGCTCCAAGGTCATGTAAATCATAAACAGGCTTCTCATTCTACTCATTCTACTGATCACTTATTGTGAAATGGTATTGGGAATCTATGGAGTGCGTTCTTCTACAAATACCTCAAACTTTGAGATTCTCAATAAATTACCTTTCAGCCACAAAATAAAAGCTTTTGATATTTAATACTATAAATATCTCTACATTCTAAATCAGAGATATGCTCAGTAGATACGTCCTTAGTTCTTTAGATACATGAGGATACTTCCTTGGTGTAGAAATACGAATCTTTAACACACAATTAAAGATTCGATAAAACCTTCAATAATCATTTATAAATAAATATTTATAATAACGAAAGATCTATAGAACCATTTAAGTAGTTTTATTTAATAATTGAAGTGTTTAATCTTTTAAATAAAAAAACCATAATTTTTTATATAGTGCTGCTAGGGAGATTTGTCATTTGGCGTATATCCAAACCGAAGCAACCAATAAAAGTAGTCTGCGCAAGTGCCAAGAAAATTAGATCACGTGACCCTTCTTTCTCGTCTCCATCGATCGTTCTCCTCTGTCGGTCGTCATGTTGAATGCGGTAACAAGAGCGGCAGCCGGGGTTTTGAGGGGAGTAAAATCCTCCAAAACTCCCCAGCTTCTTCAAAATGAAGCTTCAACTATCATTGGAGCTCTTGCTGGTACATGTAAGTATTGAAATTTGTGTTTTCCAACTATATTATAGGTTTTGTGTTGTGCCAGGCGGACTTCCCATTTCAAGGGTAATGGAGGTCGTCGATCAGATGATCCCACTTTACTATAGATTTTTAATAAGTTAGATAGAATTTAATTTGTCTCCTTTTTATATAATTTAGATTTTGTGTTTTTTAGTTTTTTTCTGTGTTATATTTATATTTTAATTTAATATAACTTTTCAGATCCGGCCATTGCAACCTTTCTGAGTGGGATACACATTTTCATAAATTTTATTATTTTTATTTATCCATATGTTCTTATTAGCAATATCTTGTAAACCTTCAAAATCCTACTGTATCCTTAATTCACACTATACTATTTAAATTTTTTTGTTGTCCTAGCCTAAATTTTACAAGTCAGTTCCAATATAAGTTAGATGTACCCATTCTAATCCTAGATTTGTTATCTAGACCTACTTTAGTTCCCCTTGATTCCTATTTTTTACTTTAATTAATTAATTGTAGAATATTTTGTAATTAAATTGTTTTATTTGATAACTTCTATTTGTGATAAGTCCTCAAGGGTAAAGTAGGTCACCTTTATTAACTAACAATAAAGGCTGCAAATTTTAGTTTCATACATTTTTAGTATATTTGTTAAAACGTATTTTTAACATATTTGTTCTTGTACATATTTTAGTCAATATAGGCTAACAATATTGATTAAATAAAACAAGTAATTTAAGAGGTCTTAGTAGGGTTACCAATTGCGTATGAGGATAGTTTGAGTTTTTCAATACACTTTCAGGATTTTTGCAATTCCTATCTCTGCGGTGAAGCTTGATTGTTTTTTCCTCTGTGCTCTAGGTCTTGTTTGCCAATATGCACTTTATTTGCGTTTATTGTTATTAAATTATTTTTTTTCCTCTTTTATGATTGATCAGATTTGGCTGCAGTATAATAAGTGTCCAACATTCAGTGATCGATATTCATAATCCTCCCTATAACTATTTAAACCAAATTACGTTATATTTCAATTACATTGTATTGCAAATTACAGTATAAAAAGTAATAATATTATGGTGAATAAAAAACTATTTAGGATATGTGTATTTATAAAATATAATAAACAAAACAGTATAACATTTACTAAATTGTGGTAAAAATCACATAGGCCTAGGCTACACCAAAACTAGATTCTATTCTATGGCCAATAAAACAGTTTTTATATATGAAAATATACATTTGTTTGCACATGCTAACTTATATAAACAGTCGTATTAAATACATATGAATAGTAACCCTGAATAAATAAGTTTAAAAAGTATGATATATACAAAATTCGTACTGATTTCTTGTAACTTGAAAAATTTTAGCACGTGGGAGTCATTTTTAGATCTAAAATACTGAGATTTAAATAAAAAATGTATTAATAAAATATAAAAATAACAGTCAAATAAATTTTATTTAGGCTGACTGTTTTGTCTAGACCCTAATATATAACTTAGTTTTCAGAATAAGTTATATCATTGAATATAATACTAATAAAGAGTACACAAACACTACATTTCATTGAATGGCAGATATCATTATTATGTTTTATTATGATAAAACTACATACATAATTTATAAATCAAATACACAAAAGTTAATAGTAAATTTAAATAAAGTTAATTTACAAAAGTGAATACAGTACAGAAGTTATACTGAGTTACTAGAAATGTGTCTTGATTACATCCGTCAAATTCAAGGTTCTTCTTCTATGGGACGGCCTATTGACATGCACTTATGCCTCAAAAGCCTTTTGCGCACTCTGCAAGCACACCATGAGGCCTACCAATCTATGATTTCAGCAGAATTACTTTTTACTTGCTACATAACAATTTTAAAATTAAAGATATTCTTTCAATATTTTCTTAAACTGCCACCTTAAACTACTTTTAGTTTTTTTGTTTTTTTTTTTAGGAAAATGATAAAAAAAATGGAAAACAATGAAGTTTTGGTAAGACAAAAAACATGTATTATTTTATGTGTAATGTATAGTTTGTGAGCACCTAAAAATTCTTTTTTTGGAAATGAAAGCATAACTTAGTTATACTACTTAAAGTTGTTGAGTACGGCTTTAGATGGTTTTTTTAGTTAACATGCTTAAAGTAAATTTGTGATATTTAATACAATATACTACCCACATGTATAAAAAAATCAATAATTTAAATAAAGACTATAGGCAAAATATCCTTACTTTCTTAAGTCTGGATGTCAGTATTTATTGTTGGAAATATAAATTAAATTTTCTTTTTTCAGCATATGCGACTGCAGCACCAAAAGCAGCTGCTGGTGCAGGATCCAAAGGAAAGGTAGTGGCAGTTATTGGTGCCGTTGTGGACGTACAGTTTGATGACAACCTGCCACCCATCCTCAATGCCCTGGAAGTCAAGGGCAGAACACCCAGGCTTGTACTGGAGGTTGCCCAGCACTTGGGTCAGTATGTGCTGATATTGATTTAAATATATCTTTATTTATTTAAAGAAGTAAATTGATACATTCTAGTAAAAGATTGAAAGTCAAGGGGGAAAATCTAAATAAAATATCTGTTTGCTATACAGGAGAGAACACTGTACGAACTATTGCCATGGATGGTACTGAGGGTCTGGTCAGAGGTCAGGATGTCCTGGACACCGGTTTTCCCATCAGGATCCCTGTTGGAGCTGAGACTCTGGGCAGGATCATCAACGTTATTGGTAAATTTTATTTTTTCTGTATCATAGTCCATAAATTATTAATTTCAAAGCTAAATGTGGTGGGTAAATTAGATGCAAAGCTAAATTTATTATTACTTATATTATGAAGCAAAATTTATATTAGTTTTAGAATGATCATCTTTTTATAAATTTATAGACTGTAACCCCAGTTAATTATGGTTGTATTTAAGTCAAGTTAAGTACATTTTTATTTTTTTAAGTTTTTTTTTGTAGTTTTTTATAGCATTCAACATTTTTTTTTCATGTATGATCATCTCACAATGAAGGAAATGGGATAATAAAAGCTCGGATTTTATATTAAAAAATTTATAGAGTTTTAATTTGTTCTAATAATTTATTTTTGATTTAGATTCTATGCCATTGACTACTTGATATATCACAATATAATGAAATATGAGTTAAAGTAAAAAAAATCATAGCTTCTCTTGCGTTATACAAGTGTATTAATAAGTTACTTTAATAATTTTCAATTAGCTATTTAACTTGCTGTTTAGCCCTATAAAAATACAAAAACGACTCTAATTGAAAGTCATATTCCAAAAATATAGATAGAAATGTCACACTCGTATTTTGAATTTTACAAGTTTTTACGAACAATTTTGAAGACATACTTTGTTTCACTAGTTTCGTTGTAATACTATTGGACATGTAATATGAATTACAGGAGAACCTATTGATGAGAGAGGCCCTATTAACACTGACAAGTATGCTGCCATCCACGCTGATGCTCCTGAGTTTGTAGACATGAGTGTAGAGCAAGAAATCTTAGTCACTGGCATCAAAGTCGTAGACCTGCTGGCTCCTTATGCTAAGGGAGGAAAGATTGGTGAGTCTGTCCCAATAGCCATATTTTGTAGCTTTTAAGTCTGGTCAATAAATTATGAATTTATTTTGACTCAATAGAGTCAATAAATATTTGATAAAAGAAATCAGCAATAGTGGTTACTATTTATAACAGAGCATTAACTTTTTAACTTAATTTTATGTATCTATATTTCTATTCTTGATATATTATTTATGGTAACATGTTGGCAAAAATGTTGTTTAACCAAAGCTAAAAGAAGATACAAATGTATGATTTCAGTTCAAATAAAAATGTATTGAAATTCTTGTTTAAGATAAGCTTGAAGATAGGTAGATTTAACCCCTTTATTCAGTTTTTGAGAAAGTGACATATCAATAATTTTATTACTGAATTTTGCTCCCGACAAGTTATTTATTAATATTAATCCACCATACTCATTTTTTATTATGTTCTTTAATGAGCTTAGATGCTATTTCTACATTGCAATAGACCTCTTCTCTATGCTCACTTAAGTGAAAATTTCCTGGAAAACTTTATTAAGCCATAGTTGATACTTTATTATGAGATAGCTATCTAAAAGTGTGCTTTAGACGAATTCTACAAGTTGATTTTGAGTATCGAAACAAAATTAAAATGTTTTGACAAAATAATCTATACAGTGATTATATTCAATACTAACTACATTATGATCATATGTTCAGGTTGTTCTCTAACTGCAATAAGTTTTATTAATATTTCTAGAAGATTAGGCGTTAATTTGTTATAATCCCAAGGCAAAAAGTTTTGGAAGTTTTACTTACTTGGGACCTAAAAAACTACATTATTAGAAAGAATAGACTTTATTTGACGTACTGTGAAAATTAAATGATGTTATTATGACGATCAGTTTTTCTTTCTGCCTCCAAAAAGTAAGCGTTGGTGGCAAGAAGGGGATCACTCAGTCCCCTATTTGTTATTTATGTTAGTTTGGTGGTGCCGGAGTGGGCAAGACTACTGATTTTGGAGGTGATCAACAACGTTGCTGAGGCTCACGGTGGTTACTCTGTGTTTGCTGGAGTTATAGGCCTGCTGGAAGAGATAAACATAATAGTCTTAATCTTGACATTAATGTAATATTCTGTGGCAGGTCTGTTTGGTGGTGCCGGAGTGGGCAAGACTGTACTGATTATGGAGCTGATCAACAACGTTGCCAAGGCTCACGGTGGTTACTCCGTGTTTGCTGGAGTCGGGGAGAGGACCCGAGAGGGCAATGACTTGTATCATGAAATGATTGAGTCTGGTGTAATTTCTCTGAAGGACAAGACATCTAAGGTATGACTAGCTGCACATATGAATTCAGTGTGTTATTTTAAATGTACATTGTTTATATGGACAAACTTATACTCAATAGCATATTATCTTTCTAATTCTACTGTAAATCCCTACAAACACCAATTTTTGGTTCTTTCATGCTACAATATTTGTGTACTAGTAAATAAATGACAGGCAACGGTTTTGTGTTTTAAATACTATTTCATTGTCAGTATTAACAATGGTGTTTACATTGTCTTAAAAAGCTTTTCTTTCTATCTATAATTTATTTTCATGGTTTGAATTAGCTCCAAGGTATTTTTTACTGGTTTAGTTTCTTTAGTATCTAACTTTAATTCCAAATAAAAATAATTTTATTATTTTAAAACTTTGAACGACAATGATATTTTGTTCAGGAAAATTGACAAGAAAAAAATTAGTTTCATTTAAGAGAAAATAACACGTAATTTTTGTAGACTTACTAAATGCTAAATATTTTGAGTAACAAAAATCATTTATTTTAGGTAGCGCTGGTGTACGGACAGATGAATGAGCCCCCAGGCGCCCGTGCCCGAGTAGCTCTGACCGGACTGACTGTGGCTGAATATTTCCGTGACCAAGAAGGACAGGATGTACTGCTTTTCATCGACAACATTTTCCGTTTCACCCAGGCTGGTTCAGAGGTATCTGCCCTGCTGGGACGTATCCCCTCCGCTGTAGGTTATCAGCCCACTCTGGCCACTGACATGGGTACCATGCAGGAACGTATCACCACCACCAAGAAGGGTTCCATCACATCAGTGCAGGTCAGCTTTCTGTCTGTTTAGTTTTTGGAAAGTAACAGTTCAGAAATGGAAAATGTTCGTGTAAGTTTTATTTTAATGTTATGTTACTAATTTATACTGGTATTATCGACTTACATGAAATCCATTCTAGGAGTAATAGTTTATACATTCAACATAAATATGTTGTCAATATTTTTCAGTTCTCAACTTAAGAAAACATAATTATTTCACATAAATGTTTGTTAATCGTAAGTTTATATATAACTTGATTCAAGTTCTATTGTTACGGTTTTAGTGTCAAAGCTTCTATTGTTAGTGCATAAAATAAAATATAATTTATTATACTTCAGTTTAGGTTAATGTATTCTTCTTGTTACCCAAATCAATAAAAAAATATTTTCCTCATAGATGGAATATCTTATATATTAGCTGAATGCAGTATGTTTCTTGCAGGCTATCTACGTGCCTGCTGATGACTTGACTGACCCTGCTCCTGCTACCACTTTCGCTCACTTGGACGCCACCACTGTACTGTCCCGAGCCATCGCCGAGCTGGGCATCTACCCCGCTGTCGACCCTCTGGATTCCACCTCCCGTATCATGGACCCCAACATCATCGGTGCTGAGCATTACAACATTGCCCGAGGTGTCCAGAAGATCCTCCAGGACTACAAATCCCTACAGGACATCATCGCTATCCTGGGTATGGATGAATTGTCTGAAGAGGATAAGCTGACTGTTGCCCGAGCCCGTAAGATCCAGAGGTTCCTGTCACAGCCCTTCCAGGTGGCTGAGGTCTTCACCGGCCACGCTGGCAAGCTGGTGCCCCTTGAGGAAACTATCAAGGTGCGAGGAATAGTCCTATATTGTGTTTAATGAGTGATATTTCTATTGCTTTTTTCAATTGAGACTTGGTAGTTTGCTATTGATTTGTATTAAACCTTTACTCCATCTAATGTTATACAAACACTCATTAAATCAAATGCAATTGTAAGTTAAAATATGTGTTGTTTGACAGAGGATTTTTGTTACTGACTTTTGTTATTAAATTCTAGCATAAGACTTAACTTATTATGGCACTGATCATCTATCATTTTCTGTCTTATCTGGCTGAAGATCACAACAATGATTAATACTGTTCTGTTCTGATTCACATTTATTTTTTTCGGATTTAGTTTTCGCAATATATTTTCCAGAAAGTGTTTCAGTAATGCATGAGCAAAAAGGTGATTTTGTTAAGAGGGCTGCTATTTATATTTCTGGCCTAATCATAAAAATACAAGATTAAGGACAAAACCTGTTTAATTGTTTTCAAAATATTCTCCATGAAGATTGATACACTTGTGCATGCGTTGGAACCAATTTTTAAAGCACTCTTTCCACTCCGTTTCAGGTACTTCGAAAACATGGGTTTTGAATGCAACAACTGCTTTTTCAGGTGTAGGAAACCATTGCCCACATAGTTTTTTCTTGATATTCAGGAACAAAAAATGTTATTAGGTGCCAAGTCAGGGCTGTAGGGTGGATAACCCATCAGTTTAATGTTTTGCCCTGTCAAAAACTCTTATTATTTCAGTATATCTGTGGCAGTTTGCATTGTCATGATGAAGAATGATGCGTTTTTGGCATTTCCCCGAAGTTTCTCAAAGACTTTTGACAAACAAATAGTGGTGTACTGTACTGAATTGACCGTCCTACATTGCTCTAATGGCACATTCACCACGTGACCGGTAATTCTGAAGAAAACGGCAACCATTTGCTTTGATGTGCTTCTTCCACAAACAACTTTGGTTGGATTTGGCTTGTCTTGAATCAGTGGATTGCTGTTTTGTTTCAGGTTCATAAGAGTATATCCGTATTCATTACCAGTGCATATGTCATAAACTGCTTTTAATACACCTTGAGCCAATTTGTTCAACATTTTCTTGCATCGATAAGCCTCCTTTTGAGTGTTTGTCAGGTTATGCGATATCCAACTCGAACAAACTTTTTTATACACCTTGAGCCAATTTGTTCAACATTTTCTTTCATCAATAAGCCTCCTTTTGAGTGTTTGTCAGGTTATGCATTATCCAACTCGAACAAATCTTTTTCACATGCAAATGTAATGCAAAATCTTATTGATGCTTGTCATACTTTTGTCTCTATCTCACGATATGTCACATGACGATCATGCTTTATCAGTTCATGCTCAGCATCGATCTTTTCTTTTACAACAACCGATGTTCCGATGTTGGACAACCTTCACTCGACGGCCATGGTGGAATTCGTTATACCAGTTCTTCACAGTGCTGTAGGAAGGCACTTCATTACCATATAAGGAATTATTAAGTTCATCTGTGCACTCTTGTCGTATCAGGCCATGTTGAATGTTGTGAAAAATTATTGCACAAAAAATGTTTACAATTCAATTCCATTTTCACCTAAGATCAATTTTTCAACCTAGTGTCAATAACACTAACAATGAAATAAGACAATTTTTGGTTGAGGTTATGTTTAACAATGTGAACTTTGCGCTGGAAACGTCAGCTGGTGCCTACCAACAATCATTGTTACCAAGGTCAGAAACGTAAATAGCAGCCCTCGTACTTAGGTAATGAACCAATAACTTGCTGTCCCATTTATTGACACTGGCAATTTTAAAAACACTGATGTTGTTTCTGAAATAAAATATTTAATTTCATGTGTTAGTGAGGTAAAACCTAAGTGTAATTTAACATAATGCTAAATAGAAATAAAAAAGTATTTATTTTTTTTCAGGGATTCAACAAAATCCTGGCTGGAGAGTTAGATCATTTACCTGAGGTCGCTTTCTACATGGTCGGGCCCGATTGAGGAGGTGGTTGCCAAGGCTGAAACTTTGGCCAAGTCAGCTTAAACAAACCAATGATAGTATGCATTTCCTGACTGAAGCCTCTTCAGCTCCAACTATTATTTTCACCATGTGAATATTGTTGAAGAAGAGAAAGTAGAACGCAAATAAAAAAAACATTAAATTTCCATTACTTTATGTTCAATTTAACACAGAACTTGTCACTTACTTTTTAATCAAAAGCTATGTTTCGAATTAGCCTTGTTTACCGCATTGTTACTGTATTCCCACAAGTAATTTAATGAAATGTTTATCGGTATTTGTTACTTTATATGTTATTAAAGGTGGAAACATCTTCCATAATTTTGTTATCTTTCCCCTCATCTAAATTCTTCCAACAAGAAATGGTTTGTGTGTCATTAATTTAAAACTTATCATCACAAGTTGAGTAATCAATTATTTTTATGCACATTTAAACACCATTAATGAACATAAGTTACAATTTCATGTACTAGCATCAAAATTACCTTAAATAAATCACAATTTTGGAAGAATTGTGACAGAGTAAATAATACTTTTATCTAAATTGAAGTGAGGTAAACATTTCACTGTCTGTAACTAATAAATAGATTACTCTCAGTGAATTCGCATGTAAATATCTATGAAGAACGACAATAAGTAAGTTATAATATGAGCTGAAAGATGTCTGAGATGACAAG
Organism: Homalodisca vitripennis; assembly: GCF_021130785.1. Lineage (NCBI taxonomy): Eukaryota > Metazoa > Arthropoda > Insecta > Hemiptera > Cicadellidae > Homalodisca > Homalodisca vitripennis. The sequence continues at coordinate 80,613,704 of NC_060211.1, forward strand.
GCATTTTCTGAGCAATCAGACAAAAAATATTTCCAATTTTAAGATTCATGGAAGCAATGAAACCATTTTTGAATGATTCTAAAGCAATATGTCACAGTACCTGTCAAAAACTGACCATCAGAGTACAATACAATTACTGGAGCAATCCTTTCTGAATACAATTGCAGTGCATTGAATTGGCAAGAATATACCTACATGGAGCTTATGCATCTTTGTTTACTCTTGGGGTTCCCCTGCCACTTGATTGGAAAGGGTTAAATAAGATTTTCTTCTTTTTGTACCCTCATGTAAGCACAAATCACTGAATGCTAAGTGTCTTGAAACTTCTTGTTCTACTTTGACGACACTCTCTCCTTTATGCTGCCACCTTGTTGTGTTTTATTATACTTGTAATTTATTCTGTTGGCAGCAATGTTTCTTTGTGAATCAACTTTTTTTGACACAAGGAGAGTCTTTCTGTCTTCTGTGGTTATAATATGTAATTAGGGATAGGTCCGTTCCAATACTCAATACTTAGGAAGGAGTTTAGAGGTGCTAACTGTTTGATGTCACAGCTCTTTTCACTTGATTTTAATACAAACATTTTGTTCCAAAAAGTAATGGATACAATTGTGATTTGTTCTTATTATATAAAGATGACCCAAGTGCTGTTAAGCCCAAGTCTTTATCAAATGGTCTTTCACTAAATAAACTCAAACCCAAAACATTTTGTTTGGTTGAAGACAAACCTCTTCGTTTGATAAGTCAAATGAATGTTTCCTCTGTTAAATTTCTAGGAATATTTATTGATGATAATTTAACATGGAACTCCCTTATTGAGTACATTTCTATAAGATATCCTGAATATTTTTTGTACTTAAGACGTATAATGAATTGTATGCCTAGGAACTATGTAAAATCGGCACACCATGGCTTTTTTCAGTTATGGTTTAGTCATATGGTGCAGTAACGCTAAAATCAATCACATTCTCATCTTACAAAAGATTGGGTTAATAATGGGAGCAAAGCCACTAGACTATTGTAAACCACTTTTCATTAAACTAGAGTTGCAAACTTCATCAATTTATATATTTTTGACTCTACATCATACAGCCTGAAAAATGTTTCATCTCAATTTTCATAGTAACATACATAGCTCTAATACTAGAAGTAGAAATAATGTTGCAATAGAGCACTATAGACTTAGCAAAACAACACAATCATGTGCTATCTTCTCTAAAAATGTATAACAAATTTAAAAAATGCTATTTAGAAGTATCCAACAAAACTTTTTACTATGGAACTGTATGACTGGTTGGTACTTAAAAAATTCATTGTATGATCTTCAAATTTTTCAATATTCCAAATATAATTTCTAGAGTGTTTGACTTTGTATTTATTGTTTTTTAACTTCTGTAGATAAACAGTACTTTTTACATTGTTTGTGTTTTAACATTTTATTAATATTATAAAATATTGTATTAGAACATTATTTTGACTCTTGTCTTTTTATGTATACATGACTTTCTAAATTCTTCCTGTAAAATGGCAATAAAATATTATTTTTTAAGTTGCAGACAACAGCTGATTGATAGTACAAATTATTGATTGCTGAAACTTGTTTTTGTGAATGAATATACGTAGATAGATAAAAATTAAGAAATTATCCAAGTTTATGCATCACTGCGTGTGTGTGCTGCGTCTTAGCAGAAAAGTCCACTGTTCAGCAGTAAAAAAAATTTTGGTAATTTTTGTCTCATAATTTGCGTAGTTGTTTATGTATATGTACATGTCTCCTATTAAAACATATGTATGTTTATATTGAAAAACTGTTTGATTATGGTTAAGGGTTGTTTGAAATTTTTGGCTGGTCGCTTCTACTGGTCAGATTTGCTTTAATGGTAACAACAAAACCATTTGGCTTATTATATTCTTAGTTACAAATAACTCAAGAATTGATATTAAATTGGGACAAGATTGTTATCAGCTCATCACTATAGGTAAATTAATTATATGTACCTGTTTTGTAGATCATGTTTATCAAATCAATTGACATGTCGCCTTTTTGAAATCGAACAAACCACTCATACACTTGAGTTTTTCCCCATAGCGCCATCTTGGTAAGCTGTTTTTAACACGTTCACTGCTAAATATTGGAAAAAAATTTTAGAATATGCTAAAATAAAATATAATTTTTTTACTTACTATATGGTGAGGCCAGTTTTGTAGATAGGAAAGAAGCTGCCAGAAGTTAACCTTGCACCCGGAAGTGACGTCATAAAGTTGTGGGACGCCGGTCACCCATCAGCACTGCCGAAAACTCCTCCATGTGGGACACTGGTATCCCATGCGCACTGACTAAACTTTTAGGGCTGTTCGTGCTTTTCCTTCACTACATCGTATTGTTTATGACAAAAAAGTCATCAAAATAAAATTAAAAACTAAATAAAACCTATTTACATGTATTTACATCCCTCCCACCACCCTTTCTTCTAAAACAGTCCTAAGCATGGTGGTGTTTTTCAAAGCATGCCACAGGACAAGAGTGAAGGTTCTCCTGGGCACTGTGCACAAAAGTATGCAGTACGTTTTTTCTCTTCCTTCACTGTGGCAGACTCTGCAACGTTTTCTCTTCTTCTGCCGATTCCTGTTGTCCTTCCCTTCAATCAAGGAGACAACGTGCAGTGCCTTCTCATTGCTTCGGCGAGGACGTTCTGGGGCTTGTAGCTCTTTCTCAGGGACAAGGGATTCGATGACAGCTAGCCTGAAGTCATAAAGATTCATTGTTTCTTGGGGATTGGAAAGGTTGTACAGCTTCAAGGCGTTCACCAGTGCCATCTGCATTATGTGTACAAAGATCTTTTTGTACCCACCTCAGCGTTTTTTTCTTTCGCATGGATAGTACGCTAGCATTTGATCTGCCCTATCCACTCCCTTCATAAATGTGTTATATTTCACAATGGGCAGGGGTTTTACTCTAGCTACTCCATGGCGATTCCGTGATTCAACCATGTTGTTTTCAAACTCTGTAGTGATGTATGTCACTACACGCTTGTCCTTCCACTTGGCAACAGTGACTTGTTCTGCACTCCGAGCAATTGTCTCACCTTTTTTTACTTTGGCTGATTTTACCTCATCTGGCAGGTACTTTCTGTCTGCTCTAAGTGTGCCAGTACAATACGTCTTCTTCCTAAGCAGTTGGTAGGCCAAAGGAAAGCTATTGTAAAAATTATCCATGTACAACGACAGTGACCATGGTTGAGCTTCCCTCTCATAAGATGTAGTACTACCTTTGTGGCATGACCTTTCCCACCTAAGTCACTGAGAGATCCTGAGTAGACAAGAAAACGAAGTATGAGACCACCAGGTTCACAAAGAGTGTACAGATTGATGCCATACTTGTGGCGCTTTCCTTTGATGTACTGTCGGAAAATCAACCGACCGCGCCACAAAACCATAGCCTCATCCAAAGAAAGTTCTTTGCCTGGATAGTAAACATCATCCATCTTTTTGTTGAAGTGGTCAACTAGCATCCTTACTTTTGACAAACGGTCCTTCCTGTACACCATGAGCTACATTTTGATGATGTGAGAAATGAATGCATCGTAATATAATCAAAAACCGATCACGGCTCATATGGTCACGGAAGCAATTCAAGTTGAACATTCGATGGGTTTTCCAGTAGTCATTGAGGCGGTTCAGTTTGAACGTACCAGTGTGAAGCAATAGGCCTATGAACTTTTTTAGTTCGTCTAAAGTTAAGTCCTTCCATCTGTGAATACGTGATCGTGGCTCAGTGGAAGGCCCAAAAAACAAGTCAAAAGCGTACCTGTTTGTATCTTGCCTACGATACTTTCCAGCAGCTGATCGTCAACCAAAAGCAAAAACCAATCTACCGGCTTATTTTCTCTTGGCGTAGGGACTATAATAGTTTCATTTTGTTTTGTGAAAGGAATAACTGTAGGGGGTTGTAGCTGTGCAGACCATGCAAGGTTTAGTGGAAAAGTTCCGTCATCATCCAAGTCACTTTCGGAATCGGTATCACTTTCCTGCACGAACTGTCTGATTCATTGTCAAGGTCATTGTCTATAACCTCCCGTTCAATCTGTGAGTCACTGAGTCCGGCAGCCATTGTTATAGTCACAAGTATTTGTAGGAAGTATAAAAAAACTACATAGCAAATAACAAATATAACAACAAACACACGACACACTTCACGACACTAGCAACGAACAAAGAAAGGCGCCAGCGGGACACGAACAGTGCAGTGTAAACAAAGATGGCGGTTTCAACACGCGCACCAAATAATCGCCTTCCTTGTACGGAGCCTGAGCAGGCACTAAACGACCAACGTAGTGATGGTGTGATGGGACGCCGGGCACCCATGCGCATGCGCAAATGGATTGGTATGGGACGCCGGCGTCCCACGCGCAGTGAACGTGTTAACATTAAAACAGTTTTAGCAGCATTTTTACTGAATAGAAAACAACTTTTCACAACTGCACGTTGTTTACTCAAACTTGCCTTCATAAAAACGAAGCAAGAACAAAACAGCACTAGCAAAAACAATCACTGCAGAAGAAAGGAACAAGCAAGATTGACAATACAGGTGGCACTGAACTGGCTATAAGTTGAAATATAGCCACCTAGCGGCAGAAATACATACTACATAAGCTCCGCTCACGGCAATGCTATTCTGATTTCTTTTGGGTACCCCCCACGTCACCCTAACTTGGATTTAAATGTATTTTTTCACAAACTCATTATTTTAAGTATACATTTTGTTGTTTATTGTAATACTATACCAAGTGGTAAATAGTATCCAATTTAAGCGATGGTTTTACCTACTTAAATTGTAAAATAAAAATACAATTGATCTCAAGTAAGTTTCCAAAATCAACGGAACACAAGACTTATTTCCATATTTTATAATTGTTCTACTAAATGCAGTACTATTTTAATTAAGTTGTAAACAGTATGGCAGCTAAAGTGGTAGTAACACTCAAATAAAAAAACCACTGTAATCAATGTTTTTCTATGAATGTACTGCAAATGTGAAATATTGAATTAGTTTCTTATTTGGCCGAGAGATTATAGCACCTCCCAACCACTCTTAAGTGATCCACACCTAGTGGCTGACTGAACTTAACTGAAAAATCACTAGGGCCACTCAGCCAGCACTTGGTGTGACACACTGAGCTGAGAGACTGCTCCAAGTGATAATCCTTCGATCTGACAAAGAAAATTGCCATTGCCACACACAAGGGCTCTTCCCTGAGCTGAGGAGACCAACCTATATGTAAACCAAGTACAAAGGGTCAATCCTACTAATTTTAATAACATTAATAGCTGTTAATAAGCTTTATAATGATGTATCACACCAAGAACCTAGCGAGGATAAAATTTCGGGGGGGTCTAGACAACTGATATTTTCCTGTAGTGGACAGAGAGTAACCCATTTTGTTTCTTAACCCATTGAGGAAGCAATTATTCTAGCTTGTCTAGGACTGATTGTTTGAATTGATTTTGGCGAAAATGAGTATCTTTGATATATCATGGACAGTCAGTACTGTCATACTGTCCAAGTATTGTGTCTACTTATGAATAAGGAAATTGTCTTGTTGCATGAAGTAGCGGAAGAACTAAAATCTCGTTCAACAACCATAATTTAACCATAATAATAATTCTTTAATGCAGTAAAACAATTAACAAAATTTTATTGCAAGCGTCATTATAATATTGATTTAAAAAATTTATAAACTAAACTTATCTTACATTATCATAGGCGGAGTCAATTCCACATATTAATGTGTGAACCTAACAATATATTGTATTTTGCATGGTTTGGATATTAGAAAAGGAGAAGTAGAATAATAATAAGTGCTAATTTTTATCCCAGCAGCCCATCGTAAACTCATCAACGGAGTAAAATGCAGACAACAAAAAGTGTCGTAATCGAGATTTGAATTGTTTGGGTTCATTAATTCGTTTGAGACCTCCAGGGAGCTTATTGATTATCTTGACACCCACTTGCGATGGCAAGTGTTCGAACATAGTCGTTCTATGCTGTTCAGTTCTGAAGTTGTTTCTGCTTCTGGTCTTGTACCAGTGTATGTCCCTGCCCTGTTCCAGTTCACATTTGAATCGGCAGTACAGGGTGACATTGAGAATATAGAGGCTGGGTAAGGTCAAAAATTCAAGCTCCCTGAAGGCAATTTTACACGACTCACTGGGTTTTAATTTTGAAATTATTCTAACAGCTTTTTTTTGTGTTCTAAATACTCTATCAAATTTGTATTTAGAACAGCTGCCCAATAGTCACAAACAGTAGGTCAAATGTGGATGTACTATGCCAAAGTAGGCTGTTTTCGGTACATCTAACAAGCAAAATTATGCTAGATTGCGTAAGACATAAATGCATGAGGCAACCTTTGAGCAAACTCTGTCAATGTGATCGTTCCAGGTAAATCCCCAGAAACTGTGGATTCGGCTTCATCTGCCATCACAATAGGTCTATATTCACCTTCGTGTTAACTGGACAAAATTTGATTACGTTAGTTTTGGCATAGTTAGTTTTCAGATTTATCTTTGAAAAGTGCTCGATGCATGCGTTTAGTTCAATAAAGGCTTTGATCTCAAGATCCTGTTTCGTATTTGATCTGATGCAGAGGGTCGTATTGTCCGCATATTGAATCATCTCTCCATTTTGAATTGATGAATTCATCAATCTGTTGACGTAAATGAGATAAAGTATAGGCCCCAAAATTGAACCCTGGGTAACACTATTGCGTTTTTACTTTGCCTGACAGGGTGTTCGCAATCTGCACACACTGCTCTCTGCCACTGAGGTATGACGAAAGCCATTTACGCAGCTGACCTCAGACACCACATAAGTGATGCAGCAGTGTCCCATGATGCACACAGTCAAAGGCCTTTGAAAGGTCGAGAAATATGCTGAGCACGTGTTCTCGCCTCTCCAAGCCATCAACTCAGTCAATGAGTTTTGTTATATCAATAGTCGATTTGTTTATTGTGAATCCGTACTGCTCAGGGTTAAGAATTTCAAACTGTTCAAAAAAACCATTAAGCCTTAAAATGAAAACCTTTTTTAAAATTTTGCTCATGACTGGAAGAATGGAAACAGGACGATAATAACTTGTGATGCAAGGATCATCCTTTTTAAAAATCGGAACCACTCTTGCTGTCTTCAAAGCCGAAGGGAAAATGCATTGGGGCGAAGAACAGTTTTATTAATTTAGTAAGAGGTGTCAAGATGTGGTTGAAGCAACGCTTGATCAGCTACACTGACATTCCGTTTTGTCGCTGGACTTCTTTGGCTTGAGGTCTCTTAAGACGACTGCCATCTCTACCTCCCCCACAGGAAATGGAATCATGGAAAAGACTGTTCTCAATACAAAATTTTCGATAGTGCTGTCACAACAGAAAGATGTGCTTGGTACAGCCACAGGCGAGAAAAATTATTGAATTTGCTAGCCACTAGAAAGGGGTTGTCTGTTAATTTTTAGTTTCGGATTTGACTTTTTATTAGTTTTTTGTGATATAATGCTTTTTATTATTTCCCACGCACTTTTTGAAAAGTTTTCTGCATTCTCCAATTTTCGTTCGACATCCCGTGCTTTAGCGGCTTTTATTTCCTTGCGATAATTTTGTTTGAATGTTCTTTAAAAATTTTGACATTTTCGTTAGTAGATTTTAAATAAATTGAATGGTAAAATTTGAGCCTTTCTCTTAAGTAGAGAATATCCTAAGTAATCCATGTAATACTCTTTCCATGAGATCACTCCTTTATCATTCTATATGGGCAAGTGATATTTAATTAATAATTAAAGCAGTCATTGAATGCAGTGAATGTTTCCTCTACGTTTTCAAAAGCGTTGACAAATGACCCAAGATTCTCTTTGGAGGAGTCTGTTGAGAATTTAAATGTTTTTGTTTTTAAATTTTGCTGAAGAGGGTTCGAATGTAGGATTGAATTGTTTGATTACGGTCTTCTGTGTGAAATGGTTAGAGATGGCTACGTCGAGAACAGTAACAGAAACGCCCATAAACAGTTAACACTAAACATTGAAAACACGATACATCGAATGTAAGCAGAACTTTGAAGTGACGAAAATTGAGCTTATAGCAAAATGTAAACAATAAAAAAACAAGTTATTAGTTGTGGTTCCAGTGAGCAAACAACAAATCGAAACTGAATAATTGCTTATAAGGATGCACGAGGGCTCAAAACTGCAATCTAGCGGAAAAATAAACAAATATGTGATCGTTAGCGTATAAAAAGAGTAAAAGTGCCGCTAGGGCATGTTCCCCTATGGGTTAAATAAAAAGTTCTTGACCCGTTTATTTGTTGAGAATGATCTATCAGCAGTACATACGTCAGTAATAATGAATTATTTAAATAATAATATTCTTTTACTAAGTAATTGAAAATTTTGGGGAGATCCGACCCCTAAATCCCCTTGCTGGCTACGTCCTTGTATCACGAAGTTTTATTTAATACACAACAGAATTATGTACTCTCCTGCTGTACATTGTCCAAATTAATTCACCCCAGATACACATTGTAATAATATTCAACTGGTAGAGGAAAAATTCTTTCTATCCAAGCAATATCTTAAAAACTAATATAAAAATTTGATATTTTGCATGAATCTTTCTTTCTATATAGGTAACATTACATTCAATTATGGTCCCTCCATGTGATTTGGTAGATAATTACCAAAGTCTAACTTTCACGGAATATCTCAAAAATGGATTGAAAGTTCCATGCGTTATTACTACACTGTAGGCTGTCAAAATCCCTCATTTATCTGCCTGAGGAATCTCCCATGATCTTATAGCCAAAATTAGAGTTTATAAGTGTTTTGAGTTTAATATTGTTATTATAGCGTAAAACTTAAGGATGTTTCATTATAGTTCAAACTTGTAAAACCATCTGGAGTTTTTGCATCAGGTTGGAAACTAAGCAGATTTTATTTATTAGTGAAAATAATTGTAAAAAATTCAAAGTTTATAATAATTTTGTAAGAACTGAAACATATATATATATATATATATATATATATATATATATATATATATATATATATATATATGCTTTTGCAAAAATTGAGTAACTCGTATAACTATTTTAAGCACTCTAGATACTTTGTAAAACTTGAGGTGGTAATCAGGGAGCTATTTGTCCCCCCAGGGACTTGTTCAGGGATGAGAGCAATTTTTCAATAAAATATGGATTTTTACTTTAAAATCCATGGAGATATGTTTCTGAACTTGGGGGCGTATTTGTGTTGAACTTATGTACAGCTTGTAAGTTTCTGGTTCACCCTGTATCAAAAGATAACTAACACAACTATAAATCAAAAGATGGCATTAACTGAAGATGGTTTTCCACAGCCAGGCCAAAATGTCTCAAGATTTTGACTTATTGTGTTGGCAATATTTTGACTTGGAAGATAATCATTACACCTACATGTAATCTTAGATTATTAACACTAAATTCTTTCGAAGTACTGGATGAACATAAAGTGAACTAACAATAAATGTATGTGATAAACAATATTAGTAGCTTACACTTGTTAATTATTAAAGCAATTAGATAAAATATAAGGTATTCTCCAATGACCATTAAAGCCCTAGATTGCATCTGCTGTGTTGTTAGGGGAAATGGATTTTACATCCAAATTGGTTATATTACAAGATGATATTAAAAATATTTTTAGAGAATTTGATTGATTTATTACGATTTTTTGTATTCAAAATTTCTTTTTTATGTTAAAAGTTCTGTCCTTAAGTTTATTCGATCCAGGGTCTGTTGGGTGATGAGGTAGTCACAAAGTAACTGTTGTAATTCAGGTGTAGTATTCTCATCAATATCTTAAGAATTGGAAGAAGTGTATTAAAAAGACATTCCTAAAGCAAATATCTGCTTTGCAATTTTAAAAAGCTCAAGAGGCTAGCCAGATTCTACCTTAATTGTCTGCCATTCACATCTAAACACTTTTCATAATCTAGCATCAGCTTCCTTAAACGCTCTGCATACAAGTTAGTTTACTGAAATTCTGTAATGGCAAACATTTTTTATCAAATTTTTAAAATGTGAGAAAATTGTACTTCCAATTGTCACATGTAACATAAGATTGTATGGAGAGTAGTTCAAAACATTTGTTACGAAAATCTTCAATCTTGTTGGTTAAGGTATTGATGTAAGGATGATAAGTGTAATTCGTGAAAGAGAGTTGCTGGACAAGAGTTACGTTTGTAGTTTGATTTTGGATAGTCCATATCTCAGTTTGGTAAATGTTTCATGGTACATGTGCAGGGTGTCTACCATTTACAGAAGTCCCGGAAAAGTCATGAAAGTTACCAAAACTTTGTTTAAAATAACATTTTTTATGATATAATAATTACTTGTAAATGGAACTCACTGGTATTTATTTATAAGTGCATTATATTATAAAAGTCACTGATTTTCATCATACCTCAGCTGTAGGCACCCTAACGTGTTTTAGACAATATTCTTTATTTGTATTTACTAAAGAAATACAATGGCGTCATTAAAATTCTAATATTTCTTGCTTTACATTATTTTGATTTTCTTAATTTCAAGATTTATTGTTTGAATTTAGTAGGTTAAAGGGAAGGAGAAAATGTAAAAATACACATTTTTTTATATTTCAATTTTTATTATTATACCATAAGCAAAATGGATGAGATAACAAAAGTAAGGCAAATAACAATAATTATTATTATTATGAATAAATAAAACGATAGCACTTCCAATATTCTAAGTACTTGTTTACACTTGTCCATTATATAAAATCTGTACATTATTGTAAGGTTTATTCTTCTTACTTATTATTAAGTATGTTAAATTGAAAATAAATAAAAACAAGTATTGACAACACAAATAACAAACATTTCTATTTTAAATACATGCCAAATCTAAGGTCCTGGGGGTGGTGGTGGTACAAAGTTAGGGTTGTGACTAATACACTCCTTGGTCAGGTCATTTGGTATCATGTTCTTAGTGAACTCTACCACTTTATCAAGTTGACAGAAATCTTCACAGCCGGGCACTCGTAGTAAGTATGGTTCATGTTCAGTTGAGTTTCTTAGAAATATCTGAAAGACAGTAAAGTTCAGTAAACATACATTATTTCTTCAACACTACCTTACTTTGCATACTTGATTTGGATTTAAATATCCCTTCCAGCTCACTCACAAGAAATATGGATTACATTTTTAGATCATAATTTCAACAACTTTTCAACATTTTTAATTCATTTGATTCATTAAGTAGCATGCATTTGACTTTGTTTATTGCCATGTGTTAAATGACAGTAACATTCTTAATTTTGTGTCTGTCATCTGATAATTTTGGTGATGCAGTAGAAAGTTAATTTGTATAATAATTTTGTATAATTTGTATTTGATCATATGACAACTCTTAAATATTGCAACATTAATATATTCGTAATACTTTCAAATATTCAAAAACTCCATTTTGAAAAATCATTAAGAGCATATAAAATTAGTTTAGAAAAAAAGCATGGATTTGCTGGTTTAGTTGCAATTAATAAAAAATTATGTTACGCTTATAATAATTCATTGTTATCATAAACTTTTAAAAATGGTTGAGACTGTTTAACGAATTTACCCATGCATAAAGTGTGTAATTGGTGTCACTCTAAATTTGGTTTGAATCAGCTTTTACAGCAAATATTGCATTCACAATTATGAGTATTTCTGCAGTGTTATAGTATACCAGTAAAAAAACTGTATCTGTAAATAATACTTACCTTTAACCCATAATTTTTATCAATTTGATGTAGTTCTACCAAAGCCAGGATGTTGTATACAGGGATCTGCTCATCCCAAACTTTAAGTGCCATCAACAAATTCACTACAGTTGAGTCGTGGCCAGCATACAGAAACATTTTGCGTTTATTCGAAGGCTCTAACTTTGCTTGCGAGTCAGATAAAATTTTCTTCAACAGTGGACCTGTAAATTGTTGTACATGTTTTAATTTATTGTCAAAAAAATAATTCTAGGACATACTAGCACATGCTTAGTGCTCAGGGTGTAAATTTTTAGGCTTTATCCAAGATACTAAACTAAATTGGTTAGAGCATATTGAGAGTTTATGTAAAAAACTATCTAGAACTCTGTTTTTATTATGTAAACTACCTCTGAGTGGTCTCATGATGGCGTACTATGCTTTTTTTCATAATCACGTTTCATATGGTATCAATCTTTGAGGACACTCGTCTCACATTCATAAAATACTATTGTTGCAGAAAAATCAGTAAGAATATTGACCAATACTACTTTCATGAACATTTTAGACCCCTATTTGATGGTCTTAAGATTATGACGATTGTTGCTTATGTGTATATTTTTGTCTGCTTATGTGACATTAGAGAAAACCACCTCAAGTACCCAATTAGGTTAAAATCAGCTTTAATTTCAAGCAGTCACCCTCACACACGCTGTACAAAGTGTTACGATTGACGCCTGAGTGACCCTTATTTGGTCAAAATGAAGTAGTACAGTCCAGAGCACAAGACATTCTTCTTGGGATGAAGTCACCTGAATGGATTTTACCCCTGTTCATTACATTCCTTAGAGGGTTAGTGAAGATTTTTATCTATTTAGTAGGGAGTTCTTCTAAATGTTTACTAAGTTCTTAAATAATTTTACCCTAGAGATAATAAATATAAATTTGTCTTTTCATAACTAAGGAGCAACCAACTGTCAGTTAACAGGTTATGACTGATTTGTTATACAGCCCATAGATACAAATATATGTCCACATTTGATATCTATGGGAAATATATGTCCACATTGATAGATATGAGAAATACGTACAATGTCAGTCAGAAATAAGTCATTGCTGAGTGTACTTTACTTTAGATTAAGCAAAACACAAAATTGTTTCCCTGTTACTGTTATATAAAACTTTTTAATAGGTTACCAGTTTCAATCAAGGAGTTACCACAAGTAGCACTTTAAAAAACTGTTAAGCCTCGGTTATTAGAAAATCCTATGTACAACATAAGTGAATATTTTGAGAACAACAATCTATTGAGAATGGTTGTTGCCTGATTTCATATTGTTGATTTTAATTTAGTCTTAAATTTAAAATATACAATCAGCCTTGGACATCTGATGACTTGTGTTTAAGTAGCCAACTTTGCTTGACATTGTATTTAGTGGCAAATTACCTGTCCTAATGCATGGAATATTATTGTTTAATGGCTCAATGAAATTATTAATGCAGGTTTAACAGACAGAGGATAGACAAGACATTTACTAACATATATTTGAATTAGAGGATAAGTTATAGATATTTTAATTAAATGTAAAGGCAGTAAATTTGATTTTTTTTAATTTTTCATATGGCTTTCAAAAACTCCACTCTGAATAGAATGTGTATTGTAATCATTTAACTAATGTCTCTAAGCTAGCTGAATGACACTATTTATAAAAAAACTATTATTATAAATGATCTTCTTTGATGATCAAGGAATAATCGACAGTACGAATACAAAATAAGTCTTATTCGTGAATTGAAGAACCACTTGTTTTGCCAACTGCAGTATGTTCACTCTTGTTCATTGAAGCCAATACCTTTCTCAACATAAACTTTTCTAGTTATTTTTTATTGTTTTGAATATTGTGGGACATTCACTTATACTTTGTTTGAAGGTTATTTTTGACGATGGAAGGATTGTGAAGGAAACAGGATTTTTCCGGACATTTGCCATCGTTCAGTGAAACAAGAAATCAGTAACACTACTGATACCCTAGGGCACTTATACCCTAAATGCCCTAACCAATCTTTTAACTCAGGTACTTCATTCTTTCACAGTTCCAACAGTTGAAAAAATTTAAGTTTACATCTTCACACTCTACCTGAAGGTTTACGTACCAGGACAAATTGTAAGCGTGCCTACAGCACCGTAACACTATTATGATTCACACCACTAATTTTTTAGTTAACCTGCTTACTTCAGTAATAATTATTTGTTTTAACTCATTAACGAATGCTTTTTAAAAGATAACTGTTGTCAAACAAGAAAAATAAAATAAACAACTTTAGTTTTGTGATTTTACAAAGCACAATATAATTAATAATTTTTGTAAATGAATGGGAGGGTTCCGCCCCTCTCTCCCCCAAACGAACTTTTGAGGGGACTCGGGACCCCTCCGGCCCCATTATATTACTCTTTTAAAAAATTTGGACATATATTTGTATCTATGGGCTGTATAACAAATCAGTCATAACCTGTTAACTGACAGTTGGTTGCTCCTTAGTTATGAAAAGACAATTAAATTTATATTTATTTTCTCTAGGGGAAAATTATTTAAGAACTTAGTAAACATTTAGAAGAACTCCCTACTAAATAGATAAAAATCTTCACTAACCCTCTAAGGAATGTAATGAACAGGGGTAAAATCCATTCAGGTGACTTCATCCCAAGAAGAATGTCTTGTGCTCTGGACCGTACTACTTCATTTTGACCAAATAAGGGTCACTCAGGCGTCAATCGTAACACTTTGTACAGCGTGTGTGAGAGTTAACAGTGACTGCTTGAAATTAAAGCTGATTTTAACCAATTAGTTAATATTTATACTTATATCATACACAAGCAGTTACCTGTGGCTTCACGTGCAATTTCGTTTTGAAAAACAGGGACACCACAAGCATATTGTTTTTAAATGGCATTCTAAACAATCCTGAGGTAAGTGCTAGTGACTGGAAGATATTCCAATCTCTTGATCCCTTTTCAAATGTAAGTTTAAGATGGGACACTGAAGATGGGGTGAGTGAAACTGTTTTTTGTAAGTGCCTCTAAAATTTCTGTAATTAATCTTCAATATTTCTTGATATTTTATGAAATAGCTCCAATGATTTCAGTAGCAACTGAAATATTTTAAGTCAGTGTAGAGAAATCCTAAGTATAAAAGCAGACTAAAGTGGAAGTCTAGCTTTTCACGTAATACACTTATGATGTAATAAATTATGTTTTTTACTGTAGCTGATTAAAATCCCAATAAAAACCAATCCAGACAAAAAAGTGTAACTGACTTTGATAGATGAATAGCAACAAACATTTACTATCATCCGGTTAAATGTGTTTAAATTGTTATACTTATTATTCTTGACTTTCATAAGTGATTAAAACCACGTTTACCATCTGCTGATTAAGCCAAGTCCATAAAATGTAATGGATGAGTGTTAAGGGAGATTCCAAGACCAGTGGAGTGTAGTCCGGAGAGGTTTTAAAAAAAAAAAATGTTAACCAGAGATTCTAAGAATGTCCATGTAAATTTCAAAGCAATCGGTCCATTAGTTGTTATATAATTGAGTAACACACAGAGATAGACACCAATATATTTTGATGTCTTTTATATATTAGAATTAATTAAATAGTAATTACAATTTTACCTCCTTTTAGTTTCTTTAGTTCATCATTGTAAACATTAAGTGTGAAGCTGTAAGCTGTAACAGCAGCCATTTTCTCAGGGAAATAGTCATTAACCCACTCTGGAAGGGTTAAATTGAAACTTGTCTAAAACACACAAAAATCAACAGTTACTAGATACCAATTCAATTATTTAATACTGTAAATTGTTTTACTTTTATTGATTTACAAATGTTAAAATATGAAATAGATATCTTATATGTATATACCAGTATAAAATAACTTTGCTATAATATATGGCTTTTATCTATAGGTTGTTCATAGAAACCATGAATTGTCATCAAATTTATCTGCAAAAGCAAATAACCAGAAACTTAAAAGAATTTGGTAATTAATAACCATATCTTCAAACAAACATAATTTAATTAAGAAATGTTGAATTTGCACATCAGCTCATTTTGTAAAATCAAGGCTCCCAGATTGTTTTAATTCTCCTTTTCTTCAATTACACATTTTGCCGTTATTGACAAATACTCCTTGTAGTGTTCATTTCTTAATGTTTTTTTATTTTTTATTTTTGTTAATTTCAGTTCTCTTTTGTTATTCTGTAATGTTCTGGTGATGGTTTTGTAAACTACATATGCCATGTATACTGCCCTTTTGATATTGTAAAGATTGGTATTTTTTGAATGGTGTTAATCTCAAAATTATGCCACTCATGGGAATTTTCTTATCAGTATTTTAATGGTTTTACTGTACAAACTGTTACATTTTGAATAATTTTATTGGTCAATCCAATTTGATTAAAAGGTAAGAAATGGCAACTATATTTGTACTAATTTTCTATATAGATTAATATCCAACATGGAGTAAGACTAAGTTCAATTAGAGTAGTTTTAAGTAATTTTAGTAATTATAATTATATTTCTTGTATGTCTCGTAAAAATGGTCACTCATTTTGTTGTAAAGCCTTCAACTATATATGTAAGTCTTTTAAGTAACTTTTTATAACAACTTTTACATATAAATAATCTTTCAAATGCATCTAAAGTCTATATAGTATTATGCTCTATTTTTTATTTCAAGACAACAGATGATATGCATAGAATATACTTTTCTGTTGGCTGTTGTTGGAAGGAGTGTTCAACTAAACATAATAAAATCATAAACAGTTGCATAAATTCCGGTCCATCATATGAAACTGACTTTTGTCAAATTTTATCCGTATAATTAATAAAATATGTCACCTCAAAAGGTTAAAATCCTCGGGTGGATTCTAAAGTGTGTCAGACAAACTGAGAAACTAAGGCAGTTATGCAAGTATTCTGTATTATCAAAATTTACAGAAGTAAGTAAGTGTATTATCAGATGTAAGTAAGAAAATTGATAAGAATTTACATACATACATTTTGTATGTGAAATATTATATTTACTAACTTGCTATCCAGGAAAACATTGAGATTGTTAAATCTATATTTACGAAATAGATTAAATAAACTCTATGATTTTCAAGATTGTTCTTTAGAAATTGACATATTTTATGAGGATTCCTTCTAACGCATACCTAATAGTAATGGACAAATTTGATTCAAACCTCAACAAAAATTTTAGCTAATCCTTTTTTATTGTTTGCTTTCTTTGAAAATCAGCCTTTCATATTTCTTATTGTTTTATATCTGTTTAAGAACACTAATCTATTACCAAATATTACTTGCATTTATTTGATTAATGTCAAAATCAGAACTGTATGTTATAATATATTTAACAGTAAGTAAGTTTGACTGTTGATATGAGTAGTACCTCACCTCGGCCAGCAATGTATTGTAGATGGACTGGACATCGTCAGGGTCACTGACGGTCATGCCTGAGTGCTGACTTAAGGCTGCATAGAAGTCACTGAGAGAACTCGTGTAGTTCCTAACCTCTTCCGAGCCCTTCACTGCTTCCAGTTCCTCATAATAACGGGCACACGGTACCCTCACCAGCAGCAGCTGGGGATGGAAATTCAAACACATTAATAGAATTGACAATTTAATTAAATGGCACTGAATACTTAATATAACAATTTGTCATTTGCAGTTTATCTAGAAAAACTTATTCTGCCTATTTTTCCCAGACTAAATCTGTCTAGAAGCTGAGAGTCCTTTTGCACTGTATAAGCACAAAAAGTTGGTTTCACTTGAAATCAATAAAACAATTTTTAAGAAAGAAACTGACTATCAACCAGGCTAGTTTTGTGGAGGTCAAAATTAGAGGGTATTAAAAGGAATCATAGGGTATGTATTGATTAATCTGTAAATAATCGATAATAATTTTTACAGATTATATTTTTACTAGCTTCATACACTTAAAACCGATCATCAGACTCATAAATTATATTTATGTCAATGTGCTGTGAGACAACTAGATAAACATGGTGAAAGTTGCAACTTTAAGGGTTTATAATGTGATTAGCTGACACTGATTTAACATTTATTTACTTGTCTAATAGTTATTAAAAAAATATATAATCTGTGGAAAATGTTATCGTTTCATATTTTTAATTCTTTTGTAGCCTCCCATTTTGACATCCACGAAAATTAGCATGGGTGATGACTAATTACATTATTGGGTAATCAAAATTTCTCTAACAATTTCAAAAAACCCCGCGTTGTGTGCTTACACAATAGATGTGGGCTCCCAGCTCCTGGACTATAAGGAGACGTGAAAAGTACTGGAAATATTTCTGACAAAAATAACATTATCTTATGTTAATTATAACACAGAATTAAAGTCTAACACATTAAACTTTTATGTGATATACAAAGTTTTTCAAAAGAAAAATATATAATACGCTTATTTCAAATTACATTATTATTTAGTCTTGTTTTGACAGTAAAATATTTATTTATTTTTTTATTTTACTGAATGAATATAAAAGTTCTGGGGATTGTATTTTAGAAAATAGTGAGGAACTTTTTTATATGAAAATTGATTTGCATGTGCCTAATTTTGGAGCTATAAAATCCAAAAATTTGCATTGAAAATAGTTTATTAATTAATAGTTAATTACAGTATCCAGAAAATCAATGAACATTTTTTATTCATGGTTATTTTATGTAAAAATTTTAATTTTTGCTAAAAAATCAATAACACTGCATAACATGTGATTTTAATACCTGTTGTTAATTTGGACACAGAGACATGAAAACACTATAAGTAATTTTTATTGGAAAATTTATAAGGTTTGTCATAAAAACATATTTGTTATTTTGATTTATTTTACTATGAACAGTTGTTTTTGAGAAAATTGAGCTTGAACGTAAAGTAAATTCTTCTTGGTAAAGTACTGTTAAATCAATTGATATATGAATTTATATGAGCTTGGTTATGATGCATAAATCTTCTAAAGGTGGCAATTACAAATTCTTGTCTATGGATAGTAAAAGTTTTGTTTTCGGCTGTAGAATATACTCCCAAGAGCCTCTTACATTGGTTCAGAAATACCCTGTATTGCATAACGAATCTCTTTTAGAATGGATAAGATATCATACCGACTACATATGATGAAACTAAAGAAACCTCCTTCCCATTAACTTAAATAATAACTTTTAGGGAATGTGAATTTTAAGTTAAATACTTCCTGTAAGCTGATTTAAAATCTATAATTTTTCCCTAATGAAGAGGCCAAGACAAAATTTAACATTTTCAATTGAAACCCCGACTCATAAAATGAAAGAATTTGATAAACAAAATAAATCAATGTTTAAAAAAAATCCTTTTAACTTGTTCTATACAGAATTTTTTTATTTAAGTTATGGTATTTCGTATATATCGGTTTATATTGTAAATGGCCCTTATAACGTAACAAATATTTCTAGAGAATATCACTACACAACTAAATTAAATTTTAAAACAGCAATATTAAGTTACTGTTATATAAAGAAGTTTTAATCTAACACCATTTTTATGGACAGGATGACATGGTATCCTAAGTGCTTACTGGATAAAATGATTATTATTATACTGCTACCTTACTATTTACTACATACAATTGATCTTAAGCATATGTGAGTGAATACTTGTTTGTTACTTCATACATTTCATTCATCTACTGTGATATTTATGATGGAATTAACTTCTCCAAAAGGTTGCCCTTAGACATTCAAATTATCTACTAGAATGTAAACTTTCTCACCGTATCCTCATCGAGTGGCTGAGAGTGGATGGGGATAGGCTGCCAGTCCAGTCCGGGGTTCCACTTCTGGTACCCAACAGGAGGGAACAGTCCGGCCGAGACCAGCTGAGCAGACATAAGAGCACGGTCCACTCCTGTGCTTTGTAGTCTCACCTGATCATTGCTAAACTCTTCTCCGAGAAACTGCCCATAGCGGTCCCTCAAAAACTGACCCAATTCGTACTGCTGCTTTTTTCCTTCCTGTAATATTGGTAATAAATAAGTTGAAAGAATAAAGGAATTTCAAACATTTGCCTTGTTATTTGTTATAAAATGAATATTGCATTCCTAGAACAGGAATGAACTTCTTCATAAAACTTATAACAAGATTATAAGTATGACAAAAATAATAAATACATTTACATATTGACGATGAAGTAGCCAATGTCAAACTTATAAACAGAAAAAACGTCATATTGAAAAATACCTATTTATCTCTTTGTATTAAAAATAAACTTGTGTCACGATGTTCTTTTACGCTAATCTCTGAAACCACAGAACCAATTTCAATGAAATTTTTTTAGATATACAGTATATTGTTTGGTCCTACTAAAAAGATAGAATAGTTTTTATCTCAATTAATAAACCTAATTTTTTTATGTACATTTAAAGTTTTTTTATAGATAAAGGGTTGAATTCAATTCTAGAGCCTGTTAAATATAATCAACTGTTCTTTGTAAACATAGGTTTATGATAGTACAATCATATGTTTGATTAATTAAATTTTCAATTTTTTTACATTTATAGTCTTGAAAGCATTGAGTAAACTTGACAGTAACATCACTTCTTACATCAACTTTTTCTGCAACCGCTATTTAGCATAGAATAAGAAAATATCCAGATAAGCAACCATGTTGACTAGAAGATTTAAAGGAGAAAGTTTTCTGTTATCACGTTCCCGATGATACATGGTAACAGAAAAATACCATACGGTACTGTAATATAGATACCATCAGACACCATAATATTGTTAAAAAAGCTTCAATTCCCTGTTCGATTAGCATTCGCGATAACCATTAACAAATCTCAAAGCCAGACGATGTCAGTTTGCAGCTTCGATTTAGAAAATCCATGTGTCTCATGGCCAATTACATAATGTATGCTCACACAGTGGCGTAGCGACAGAGGAGCGAGTGGAGCGACCGCTCCAGGGCGGGGGCGACAGGGGGGCGGCGGGCGGGCGGACGATAAAATTGCGGGAAGCAGCCAACAAATAATTTGTTGATTTATTACCTTTGGTATATAATGTCAAAAAAACTAAGTGGTGCTGAGTATCTGAAACGACGGTTAGAGAAAGGTCACGCAGAAAATCTTGAACTTAAGAAAGTAAAGAAGTTATCTACCTACTTTTCGAGGGACACTTCAGTAGTTGCAGTTTCTCAAGAACCCACTTGTAGCTCACAAGTACCTACAAGCGATGAGGACTTGGAGCAAACGGTTCGGACTTGGTTCATGTAGGCTTACCTGAAGATGCAGAAGACCACGTCCTTCTTCAGGAACCTTTTTCTAAGGTAGGCCTAGTTAAAGCTGAAGGTACTGATTGCGAGTTGAACCTTAAAGAAAATGTAACAGCTGTTATAAGTTCTTCTGATAAGGGTAATTTTGAAAACACTCTTACAGTCAAACAAAAACGGCAAATAATAAAATTAGGCTCTCATCAGCCTAAAGGGCCATTTTCAAAAGAATCAGAAGGGAGAAATAAAAATAGGGGATTTGACGAGAAATGGTATTTTCAAAAGAATAAAGAAAACCAATTGAGAATAAAACGTAATTGGTTATGCTATTCAAACATCCTCAATGTTTGCTATTGTCAGCCATGCTGGCTTTTCAATATGGCCTATACTGATGTGGGATTTTCGAAAGGTACGTCTGATTGGGCACATTTAGGTCGAAACATAAAAGACCATGAAGAAGATTCGCAAAGTCATGCAATTGCGTGTGAAATATACTATCGCTGGCAGTTAGGCCTAACAGTTGATAGTGAGAATCTGGAGGAGATTAAAAAAGCTACTGATTACTGGAGACAAGTTTTAAGGCGAGTGGTGGACGTCATTATTACGTTAGCTACAAACGACTTACCACTGAGAGAGCGAACGAAGTTACCAAAACGTAGTGTTAACTACCTTAGTCCTCAGATTCAAAATTAGCTGATCAACCTGATTTCCAAAGAGATAAAAAAAGAAATCAAGGAAGAAATGAAAAAAGTCCCTATGTGTCTATTATCTTTGATACAACTCAAGATATAGCGAAAACCGACCAGCTGAGTACAGTGTTTCGTTATATAAAGATAAAAACTGACGAAGGCGACAGGCCAGTACAACTAGTCATAGAAGAAGGGTTCGGGGGCTTTTTGGAAGTGGAATATGCGAGTTGGTTTTGTAACTACTTAACTACTATGTTCACGTTTTAGATAATGTGCTCAAATTTAAACTAGGGTTTTCAATACATATTTATTAAATATATTGAAATTTGTACTTTCATTCCAAACCCTATGGAATTGAATTGAGATTTAAATACATATTGCTATACACGTAAACTAGGTCTCTTACAAGGAACAAAACTTTATAAAGAATAGTAGACTGTAAGTTATTATAAAAAATGATGTTTGGTCAAAGACGCCTTACATTGCTGATGAAATGATGGCCAAGAAAGGTTTGTTACGGTAGTGAGGTGAACTGTCGGCACTGATTGATCATGTAAGTAAAAGTTGGGGAAGGGGCGCCAGCGACTGAGTCGCTCCATGGCGCCAAAATCCTCACTACGCGACTGTGCTCACATGTTGGTAAATCATCTAACTTATCTATATTAGAAAAAGAGAGATTAACTAAAAATATTGTGCACTAAATAGCGCTTAATTGAATTTTAATTAATAGTTATAATTTAGAATAACATAATTTTTTGGAGTTGGAATCGTTTTCATACTTCATTGATAAAATTTAATTCATATATTTGTAAGCAGTAAAGATTTTTTATATTACTTATTATTTATTGTACTTAAATTTAATACAATACATGATAATGTATAGTTTATACATAATATTAATTGCATAATAATCAAGACGCAGCAAAGCGTGGCCGTGTCGGCTAGTTTATTATAGTATTTTAACTAATGCAAACATTTAAAATGTTTTTGGAATTCTCATAATAGACAGTGACGTCCTCTGTAAAACTACTTACATAATTCTATATTACAGTATTGTCTTTCAGTTATTGAGTCATGTTAAAAACTTCTTCATGAAGTTTTCACGTCTTCGTGAAGTTAGTTTAAAATCAAATACTTAACAGACAGACAAGAAAATGGATAAGGAATATGGACTAGTCCATGGATAAAATATTAATTGCATCCAGTTCAGGAAATGCTCCTAGAAAATTGATAACCTATAAGTGTATTTGTTCTCATGTTATAAGATGCTAACATAACTGTTCATAAAATTTTAATACTTATAACAGAAGTGGTTTAAAATATTCTTTTACTAATAGGTCAACTAAGTAAAGAGGCGCAAGGAGCACATAACAAAAACATAAGAATTATAAAGAGAGATTTGCGAGAAATGTGTCTGATGATAAAAGCATATATATATATTTAATATGATGCTTGTTTCCGCGAGTCTTCACATTTTCTTAATAAGACTGATACTGATGTAGAAGAATTCAACTTTGAATAGAGGAACATTAAAATTATTTAAGAATTTAGGGTGAAAAAGAATACTATGTACAATTTATAATACTCCACAAGTGACTATTTCTGTAGTTTAAGAAGGAAAAATTAAAATTTGCACACACACATATACAAATTTTAGTTTTCCTTCTTAAAGTATGTATAAAATTTACTTAACATGTTTCAATATAAAGAGCGCTTTATTGAAATGCCTCAATTAAGTAGCACTACAAGAAAAGCAAAGAAAATGTACTTCTGTAAGACACTGGAATGCAAAAACTTGAGTCTTTTTGGAATGTTTCGAGGATGGTGGAGTGCTGGACAATGATAGAGATTGTAGAGAAATCTATTCTTTTGGCTAGATGAATTTTACAAATATTTCCCGGTGTGGGTAGTGGAAGTAAGATTTGTTTTGAGAAATATAGTTTCTACAATAATAATTCCTGTACAAAAGTACAAAACAGTTTTAAGTTTGTGATAGTCAAAACGTTATCAAGTAAACAATAAATAGTATCACAACAAAAGCCTCAGGTATTGATGGAATCTCTATTGAAATAGTGAAAGCAATATTAGTCAGTGATGTACATGAGCTTATGAAGCATTTGGTTAACCTGTCTTATATCAGGCTGTCTTTCTGTAGCTGAGAAGCATAGTATGATTACACTGATATCCAAAAACTTTTTAAAATCTCACTTTAGGCCTATTCAATCCTTAACTAAAATTCTCATAAGGTGCTGGACTTCTTTCATGTGTTCGATTCAGTGATCATGTCATTGTTGCTTGCTAAATTAAAATTCAATAAGTTCGCTGAAACGGTTATTAATTGGTTTAGTTCTTATTTAAAAGGAAGACAACAGACAACTAAAATAAAAGAATGTCATATAATATGTTTTCTAAAGCTAAGGGTGTCCTCCAAGGTTCGTGTGTGGGTCCAATTATATTCATCTTATATACCGCTGACCTTGAAAATGAGTTTTCATGGTGTTCCCATTTCCGTATGCAAACTTTCTTTTGACGTACTTTCTTTCAGGTGTCAATAAACTTATGCAATGTCTTAATGATAACTCATAATAATAAGATAATAAGCTGGTCTGACGGTAATGGACTTAAGATTGAATACAGATAAATGTTATATTTTGAATTTTTTATAATGGTGGTCTCTGTCATGCTTTGAGTAAAAACAGGATAGAAAATATCTCAAAGTCTTAGGTTTAGTATTAGATTTAGGTTTAGTGTAATATTATTGACACTGAGCTAAATTTTCTTACGCCTAGAAAATACTTCTCAACATGCAATGAATAAATAAATAATTTTGAAAAGGTTTACAAAATTCCTTTGTCATCGAAGCTGCATAATTGGTATTTTCAACCATAAATTATGCTCTTCCTGTGTTTGGAAATTTTTCTGACTCAGGAGCTTCACGCAATTTAATACGGTCCTTTCACGGAGGGAAAATTGTGCAGTAAAATTTGAAATTAAACTGAAAAAATAACACATTTCTCACTAGGTATAGAAAGCGAACCAGTTTTCTCAGGGTTAGGGTTCGTTTTAAGCTCCAAACAGTGTCATTGATACTAAGTTATTGGAAAGTGGTGAACATTTTTACCTGAAACGATATGAGTGTCGATTAGACAATGAATGTCCCAACAGGATGTAAAGCTGGGGGTAATAAAGAAAGCTTCTCGTATGTTTGACTTTTGGAGTACAATGCCCTGCTTACACCTATAATTAAGATATTTACTTATAAGAGTTTGTTTAAGTTGAAACTTTATACACTCCTTGACTAAAGTAACGTGTTCATTTTAATTTAGTTAAGATATAGGTAGGCTACCTAAATGTAGATTTAATTATAATTATTGACATGAGTTGATTAGTACACTGAAGTCTGCTACAAAAAGAACGTATTTATTTATTTTATTACGTGGCTAATTAATATAACTTGCTTTTTTTACTGTATTATAGCTAAACCTCGATTCTGAATTATTCCCCGAGCCGACTGTCACTTATATAAGATTAGGGAAAGTAAATATGTTCGCTAGTTAACAATATCCTTTGCTACATAGTAGAAGGAAATAGCTTCATGCATTGATTAAGTGGTGATAGTGCACATAATGGTTGGAAAAGGTGTTTTATTTCCGTACATTTTCTGGGTAATAGAATTCATGTTCATGTTCGTAGACTCGTAGAAGTTTTGGTTCACGTTTTTCCGAACACCGTACTTTAAATAGACTACCCGCAATATTCTAACAATTCAATAATACACCACCTCCTCATAAAATATGAGTTAATGGGTTTAACCTCATCTAAAGTTGTGCTGTTTAATTGCACAAGTGCATAACACCCTCTCTACTTTTCCACTCATAACAAATGTGGCCTCGACCACACTTAGTTCATTTCGAATTTATTTTATCCCGGATTCGTTGTGAGACGGGATGATGACCCTTAGCCTAGGTTATTTAGGTATTAATAATAAATAAAAACTCTCCATTGGTTGACCGAATAAAACAATGTAGGTACTTTATTTTGGTTATACAATTTTAAATTACTTTACTATTTAATACGAATTTAAAGGTTACAAATGTAGAACGGGAGGAAGAGCGATATCATGTGAGCTTAACGCGTTCAAAACCCCGGCACGCCTGCTCTGAGAACAATGGACTTCCACTCAGAGTGGCGTGAGTTATCCGCTGTCTCAGCAAATCAGCACATTCTGCGTGTTTTCTGCGCAAATGATCTACATATGTAAAGTTTTCAGGCTTACTGGTGACAGACCTGGACTTACAATTCATATGCTATTTTAAATTATGTATCTTCTCCTCCTGCGACTGGCTGCATTATTTTTTGTTCATTATTACAATGAAACCATTAGACGTAATGTTGAATAAAAAAATTAAATATTGTCCTGATAATTTAATATTTTAAATTTGCTGATTGAGACCATATAAGATGTTACCGGTCTGGCCTTACTACTATATGCTGGAGGTCGTCACACAAATAGTAGTACTTAGGCTATGTACAGCTGTTAGGAACTTTAGGAGATGTGGTTGTTACGCAGCGAATATTTATTATAAAAATTAAATGTTAAATATTTTGCTTTCGAAATTATATGTTTGAATTGCCTCCACTTAACCTACTTTTAGGTTTAAACAACTTGTTTTTATTATATTGTTATCTCTAAAAATGGTACCGTGTTAAGTTTTGATAACAAAGTAAGTATTCTTTGGTTAAAAGTTTTGGTAAAACGTTAAGTAAGCACAACGTTTGTTTGGCTGTTCCACGTGATCTAGCGTAGAGTGGTAGGAGAAACCGTTGCTTATGCGCATGCGCTATCTACAGTTCACGCTGGCTGGCTCCTTTTGTACTCTTCATTTATTATAGTTGTTCACATTTAGTAGCTATAATATGAGAGATTCATAAATTCTTTACCCTTTTCTAGATAAAATACAGCCAGCTATATTTTTAGTACCGCACCGCAAATGGATTTTAATTTCAGAATTTATATTCCATATAAATTTAGACGGATACACAAAGTGAAGCACGATATCCATTAATTTTCGTTTATTGCATGTAACCTTCAATTTCTCCAAGTTTTCATCTATTCTTCCCAAATACCCTCTGCCTTCTATATGATAATATAGATAAGAAGAGATCGATATTCTCCGAAACAGAAATATGACTTCATATTTTAGGTCTCCAAACTCAAATTTTGTAAACAAATAAAATGATACAACGGAGTATCGAAAGACCTGTAAGAACGTAACGAGTCCCATCAACCGATGTCACAAAGTAAGTTCACCACAGAGTTGATGATAATTTACTAAAATATGTCATATGATTAATTTTCTTAGTATAGTCAATTTGTTTACAAGTTGTATTTACTCTGCTTGCATTTTCCTCATTGATTACTGATAAGACCGATGTAAATTTGTTATAGGTAATCCTATTTTTACCTTTAATTTTGACCTTTTTACCTCAAAATCAACAGCGTTCTTCCTTGGATCAAGAGGAACATATGCACGAAGTTTCAAATCTTTAGGACCTTTGCATGAATAATTATCGGAAAATCATACAGACAACAAGGGCCTTTCGGAACCATACTAATAAATATATCCTATTATATAAAATTGAATGGTGTCTCTCTGTATGTTACTCAATCATGTAAAAACTACTGGACCGATTGTACTGAAATGTTACATGGGCACTCATAGGGTCCCTAGTTAATATAGGTATATTCCTATTTACACTGGGATACGCCTCACTGGTCTTGAAAACTCTCCTTCGGCCTTATAAGAAGATAGTAAATGTATTTTAACACCTGTCAAAGCCAAGAATAATAAGAAGCGATACTAAATAAAAAGATACCCATTTCAACAGGCGATAGTAATTGTTTGTTGTTATTCTTCTATCAAAGTCAGTTACACTTTAGAAGTATCGTATTACGTGCAGAAGTTTTTCTTAGTCTCGGTTTGTGTTTATTGGGATTTTAATCAACTACAGTAAAATTCCATTATTTATTACATCATGAATGTGTTAACAGAAAAGCTAAGAACTTCGATTTTAGTCCCCATTTAGACTTAGGATTTCTCCACACTGGCCTAAAATAGTTCAATTGTTACTGAAATCGTTGGATCTACTCAGTAGAATATAATTAAATATTATTGAGCAATTTCAGAGGTACTTATGCTGTATAATCAGTTTCACTCTCAAACTTCAGGGTCGCGTATCTAAACTTAAAATCTAAAATGGATCAAGAGATTGGGATATCTTTTAGAGGCTATCACTTAACTTAGCATTGTTTTCTAATGCCATTTAAAAAGAATGAGCTCATGGTATCCTTTTTTTCAAAATGAAATTGCGCGCAAAACAGGGAGTAAATGCTAGTATCTGTAAATTTTTAAAATGTAACTTTCAAAGTGTCCAATTATAAATAACGCTCGATCTATTTAAAAGGCAGCTAATAGTGATTGTTGTCCATGAGTAATGTAGTCAGACAATTTTTAGTTAGATAATGGCCAATAAATGTCAAAAATATAGCTGTAACGCAAGAAAGGCGTTTACGTAGATGAATTATTTGTTGGTTATTACCTTTTAAGTAAAGTATTTTATTATACATGGGTTAGAACTCAATCGTATAAAAGGATTTTTGACATTTGTCATCGTTATATGTTACACTCGTGTATAATAATTATTATTAACACAGGACGAATTTGATACTGCAAACCGAATGAGAAAACAGATTACAGGAAAAAGGAACAAAGTTTTTTGTTAGAGATTTCTTGATTTCATCGATCTTAAACTCTCCAGACAGTGAGAAAACATAATTAAATTAAAATAGAAATCATTTAGATATGATTGAAATTCTGCTCATAATTTTTTTATTGACCATGCAGTTAATTGTCAAATTTATTTTTTAATTTCTTCTTAATAGGTAACTTTAGTTGTAATGAACCATATAAACTAAACATATATTTTAATTTTTTTATTAACAATATAAGGATCTTACGTTGTTAATGATCCTATTCAATTCCATTCCAACTGTATTATTATACATCATAATATTTATTAATCATTCGTTCATATTGAATTTTGTAGTGATTTATTATACTAATATAGGAAGCAATGTATCGCAGACAAGAACTTTCTACATATTTATGTTTTAGATAACAGAAATGTGTTATAGTGTTACATATAATACACAAATAATATGAAAATAATAGAAATACTGACATTGGTGAGTTGGCCCCACCCGAAAGGATGGAAGTCGAAGTTGGCATGAGGGTCATTGGTATAGGTATCTTGTGGTGTCCTCTGCCCGTGTCGAAATACCTAGAACACATCAACACACGCATCAGATGAAAGTCGAAGATGACGTGAGGCTCATTGGTGTAGGTATTAACTGGTGTTCTCTGTCAATGTCTGAATAACTAGAACACATCAACACACGCATCAGATGAAAATCGAAGATGCCGTGAGGCTCATTGGTGTAGGTATTAACTGGTGTTCTCTGTCAGTAACAGAATACCTAGAACACATCAACACACGCATCAGATGAAAGTCGAAGATGACGTGAGGCTCATTGGTGTAGGTATTAACTGTGTTCTCTGTCAATGTCTGAATAACTAGAACACATCAACACACGCATCAGATGAAAATCGAAGATGCCGTGAGGCTCATTGGTGTAGGTATTAACTGGTGTTCTCTGTCAGTGTCTGAATAACTAGAACATATCAAACACACGTATCAGATGAAAGTCGAAGATGACGTTAGGCTCATTGGTGTAGGTATTAACTGGTGTTCTCTGTCAGTGTCAGAATACCTAGAGCACATCAACACACGCATCAGATGAAAGTCGAAGATGACGTTAGGCTCATTGGTGTAGGTATTAACTGGTGTTTCTCTGTCAGTGTCAGAATACCTAGAGCACATCAACACACGCATCAGATGAAAGTCGAAGATGACGTTAGGCTCATTGGTGTAGGTATTAACTGGTGTTCTCTGTCAGTGTCAGAATACCTAGAACACATCAACACACGCATCAACACACGCATCAGATGAAAGTCAGATGATGTAAGGCTCATTCATCAAGTGTGATCAGTGTTCGAAGATGACGTTGCTCTGTTCTCTGTCAGTGTCAGAATACCTAGAACACATCAACACACGCATCAGATGAAAGTCGAAGATGACGTGAGGCTCATTGGTGTAGGTATTAACTGGTGTTCTCTGTCAGTGTCAGAATACCTAGAATACATCAACACACGCATCAGATGAAAGTCGAAGATGACGTTAGGCTCATTGGTGTAGGTATTAACTGGTGTTCTCTGTCAGTGTCAGAATACCTAGAACACATCAACACACGCATCAGCGAAAGTCGAAGATGACGTGAGGCTCATTGGTGTAGGTATTAACTGGTGTTCTCTGTCAGTGTCAGAATACCTAGAACACATCAACACACGCATCAGATGAAAGTCGAAGATGACGTGAGGCTCATTGGTGTAGGTATTAACTGGTGTTCTCTGTCAGTGTCAGAATACCTAGAACACATCAACACACGCATCAGATGAAAGTCGAAGATGACGTTAGGCTCATTGGTGTAGGTATTAACTGGTGTTCTCTGTCAGTGTCAGAATACCTAGAACACATCAACACACGCATCAGATGAAAATCGAAGATGACGTTAGGCTCATTGGTGTAGGTATCAGCTGGTGTCCTCTGTCCGTGTCAAATTTAACAGCCAATGTAAAGTATTTTATCAGATAGGACAACCTTTCAAACTAAAAAATAATTTATCCGTATTCTCAATGTATTCTATCCCTGTACAAAAATGTATTAGATAAAAAAATGTATATATATCCAAGTAGTATTCTTGGATTATATATCTAAGTAGACATAAAAGGTTAACCTCTGGATACAATGTTCTCAAATTATACATAAGTGTGATTCTCCTTTTACTCTCGTTATTCTTTACTTGTTAACATATAATTTTTCTGGCTTTTATACTGAAAAACCGATTCTACCACTTAAAATTATTAATATAAAGATTGAAAAAGTTCACCATTAACGATTTTGTTTAACACGTCAGCTTTGTCAGTTGATATTTTGAGTTTTCTCTTAAATGCTACGTAGGTCTGATATAGTCGGCACCGTACCTAATGGTAAGGCATTGTGTCGCCCATATCTGACCGGTAACATTAAAATGCAGGGTCTTTCTAATACATTGTTATCAATATTTCAAGAGCATATTTTATGTAATGTAGGTCAAACTTTTCTATAAGAGCTCGCTCCTAAAACACGTCATTTAGTACTTTTGTTTAAATACGTTTTATATAAATTTGCCTATTACTATAACCCTCTAACGGGATACATTTCCGGAAGATTTCTTAGATTTTTGCCCATTATGGCATTTAGGAACAAAAGCAATAACAATCCGAAATATTTAGTATGCAGGATGTTTCATAAAAGGCAACGCATATTTCAGGAATTGGTTCAAAGTATCAAAATAATAAAATTACTCAATGCAACCTACGTCCGGAAACGCTTTATTTTTTCTTGTAAGTCCGTACGTGTATTATGAAAATATTGTTTAATCTTCAACAGTTTGAGATAATTTTCCAATCCACAAATACAAAAAAAAATCAATGTACATGACAATTAAAATTTTCAAGTGAATTTTCAAGGAAGCGAGTTATGATCTTAGATTATGAATTTTATTAAATGCTGAAGTGTTTGTTTACTACAAGTCGTCATTTAGTTTCATTTAACATTTGCATCATACTTCTACACCTTCATGCAGGTTTGTGACCTTGGAGACATGTACAAGGTCAAAAAGGATATCTGAGGATTGTCTTCTTTAAAACTTACATGGAATTATTAGTATTAAAAATGTTGTTGACAATTATTGATTAATACATCACAAAATAATGGGTGGATCCGAATCCATGGGGTTTCATTACCAACCAGCAAGTTGAAGTTTTTGCTTGCAGACTGATTCGCATGCTTCCACACGCATACATTTTTTTCTTCTTTATTTAACAACCCTAACTGTACAGAGTGGTAAAAACGTGTTTACCATTGCAGATCTTAAATCGAATTCCTGGCTAAAATCATTTCCAGTATGTTTAAATGAACTTAAAAAGTGTAAGACAAATGTATGTCGTTTTGAGATGAATATATTTCTTGAAAAGTATTACAGAAGTATTTATTTTCGTATGATAAGAACACATTGTCTTTGTAGCTGTCAAGCAGGCCTGCGGCCTTGAACGAGAAAAGTGGTGCCGTCACTGTAACCTAAACCCACACAGATAACAACAATGAGGTTATCTTATACTGCAATAGGCCTTGAACGCTAGAATATCTTATTTTGTGGTTGTGATTGTAGTTTGTCACTTTTATAATAAATCTTAGGCTTGAGTTCTATCAAAAACTTCAAACATTATTTATTTAACGACCTAGGTACAATTTAAACGGTAATTGGCACAAAGATTTCTATCTAAACGATGTATCTTTTAGATCAGTATGATTTAACCACGAAGATTACTAGTAAAATAAAATAAAACGTGGCTAATACAGAGATTTATAAAATGTTATGGATGGATGATACCTTTATTAGGCTATGCATTCCATTGAAGGTAAGGTATCGATTGACGTGACATTTGGTGCAACCGGAAGTCACGTGATTTTGTTGCCGGGAGTTTGACAAACAGCTATAGGCGGTAGTAATATACGAAAGTGCATAACACATAATGTAAATAAATATAACTATTTATAACATTTTGATTGATCACTTTAATATTGCTACAGCAAATACATTTTGATCCTCCAACAGTGTCGGGCTTATTTTAAATACCAGGTACATTTCACATGTTCTCAAATTCAGTTTTATAGAGATAATTATTCAATAAGCGAATGAAAACAAAACACGTTTTCTTTTTAAGATTAGTAAATACTAAGTTACTAATGATGACTTTTATAAGATATTTGTAAATTGAAAACGTTTATCGAATACTTCGAAATCTCTAAGATGATAATAAAATAAACCGATTTTAAGTGATTCGACCATATAAAATTCTTTGACGTTAAATGTTGAAAATAATTATATTGTTTTCAACTAAAATATAAATTGTTAATTTGTGTTATTTATGATATCGGCTAGTTTTTTTAAATCGTGGATTCTATTGTGGAGACTAAAATTCACAATTGAATAAATGCCATACTTATTGCTCTTAATTATTTGAATTTGTTTGTAATTAACTTTGGGGTAAACTATAAATATATTGAGAAAATATTTTAAATTCAAATATTATAGAAACACATAATGTATTATATTATATGTGTATATAAGTGAGTTTTGTTAAAGTTTTTAATTATTATTATGTATTGTATTTTATTTTTATTTTTTCTCGTGCTGTAATAGAAACAGTAAAGTTAATTTTTACTCAGTCTAATAATGATTTTGTAATTGAGTCTTCGTATACGTACTTATACTGTTGTATAGTAACATTATTTTGTAATCATATTAGTATAGTGTTAATAGTTTATTCTCAGTAGTAATTTTTATACAGGTGTTTCATTTTACATGTTGTGAACAGAGTTGTGCCAAGTGACTATTTTCAATAAACTTATTTTTAACCCGATGTACCGAGTCACCTCTTGAGTTCCTACTCTTCAAGATGAACATTGTTACGGGTTATCTTGCCACTCGGGTAGGCCGCTAACCGTCCCCGCAACAATACATTATATTGTTAATTACCATTATTAACTTGTAATATAGCTGTTTTGGGATAATATTCATGTAGCTATTGTACAAAAATAAATAAATAATTGTCTGTATCAAAGTTGTAACATATTAAAGAATTCGTTACAATTTCATATGATCTGATTTGTAAATTCTAAAGAAGAGATTAATCTTATTTTGTATCAACAGTTTCAATTATAATGTGTTTTATTGTGAATAATTTTTTAATTAATTAATTTTAATTGATTTTTAAAGTTTATATTTTATCATCTTTGACCCTGATCAACAGCAAATCATTTACATTTTGTTATGTAACATATTTGCATGTTTTTAAACTAATGTGTTAAAAACATGTTCTTGAAATGTATGATTGGGGCTGAATTAAATAAGATAACACCAAAAATATATATTTCTAATTTTAGTTTTCTACAAAGTATAGAAAACACAGTTTACAGCCATTATTTGACGTAGTAGACTATAGAGAAGTCTACGAAAGCAAATGTGGCTGCTATCGTGTAACCAGCTGCTTTGTTGAACAATAAAACATACTTACCGCGTTGACCAATCGCAGCGAACCTGTATACTTGTCACCGACACTGTCACAGCTGACTCGACACAGAACTGACAACACTAACGCTGTCACAATCACCACGACTGTAACACCTCCCATTTCGCCAAACTGTGCAGCTACTGAGGTCTTTGATCTATCACCTACTGCACTACTAGAAGACAGCAGTCACATAGTCTTGCTTCCCTCCATCCGCCATTTTGAACACTGACCTTCCTTTTCACTCGGCGGAACTGGTTGGTCGGGCAGGTTCAGGAAGACCTTCGCGATCTCGATATCACCTTCTGAATAATAATGTTACGAAACGAAACCGCACTATCACAGCTATCTGGTCCCAGCTAGCGTATAGATAAGTGGAATGGTGCGCATGATTTCAAATTTCACGGTAAAACAACAGCCGATAAAAATATGTTCACGCATATTAATCAGCTGTTAGTAGGCTTTGTTTCAAAATTTGCCACATTAAACAAGAATAATAATATTATTCTTGAATATTATTCTTATTTAAATTAAATACATATATTATATGTATTTATAATATATACAATATATTATAAATATATTGTAAATATGTACAATAATATATACAATACTGTAAATATATTGTAACTGATGAGCAGAAGATTATTTATTATTATCAGCTAGAGGCGTGTTTTACCATTACACCCCCACAAATATATATAGCCCTTTTATACGTTGATGAGTTATTGATTTTTGAGCTCCTAGTCAAATATTCTTCAAGGCCTCTCCCCATTACTGTCTATAGCATTGTTGTCAGAATGAGTGTGTTTTTACATAAGAGACTAACACGATTTACTATATAAATGAACAATAAATTGTTTTGTTTATTGTAAAATTATAGATGAAAACCATTTGTTTTGAAACAGAATAACATGTTTAGTTTAACAATACAATTTTTTTGTAGCACCTGCATATTCTAAGCTTCTAGGTTACCGCACTGTCTAAAATTAATAGCAGCTTCTAGTATTATCACACTATTTAGTATTATCATAATAGCAGCATCCTAAATGATCCTTTATTGTTTAAAATGATTAGTAATACTAAATAATAACTTTGAAAAAAATTATTTTCCATTATTTTACTTGTGGCATTCCAATTAGAGTCCACGGGTAAGAGATTCCAGTTGGTGAGTGAGAAGAAACGGATTCTGGAACGGAAATTTTTTTTAAAGTGGCAATATATCGTTCCAGGTATTTCCGAAACTGACGGATTCCATGAAATTATTCCCAACCACTTTCCTGTACGATGCATAGAACTTTTGGATACATGCAGCAAGAGTGGATTGGGTTTAGAGATTATCCACCAATTATCCAACTCAGGGATTGTCCTCTAATTTGCCCCCCAATCTGTTTGAACCTCTGTTGTAGTCCACAAATTTCCTGGCATAGAACGATGGAATTGTTAGAGGTGAAGAATATTTATGACGAACTTGTGACCCTTGTGCGAAAGATTGTAGACATTGGAATGTCTTTCTATAATTTATTACTAGGTAGAGATAGGACCAGGGCCTATTGAAATCAATATAAGAAATCTCATTTACGTTTGTATTGGAAGCTGCGAACTTTCGGATCTTCAAAATTGGATACGAACACGAGAATTTAAATAAATATGACTGACCGACTTCTGGAGTGTGTGAAGACATCATCCAAATCCGAGAAAGGATTTTCATTACATTCTTGTAAACATCGAGGTTAAGTGGTAGAGAGGACTTTATAGTCCTAACTTCGCCTCTAATAAAGACATTTTTCATTTCATTTCATTTTTCATTCATTTCATTTCATTTCATTTCATTTCATTTCATTTTCAAGGGGTTTTCTTTCTGCATCCCTGTTGTAGACTTTGAACTACCAGATGGTTGGCAGATAAATGTTGTATAAACATTTGCCTTAGTAAAAATTATTTGTTTGGGCGATATGTAATTCATTCGATATCCTAAGCCAATGTTTGGGGTTAGAGTCTTAAAGTTTGGTATGTATGTCATTGCCTTATTGCTATTGACGACCAGGGTTATCACAAGAGAGGATATGATCATTAAGTCTAGGGATACTACTAGTAGGTGCCTCGACCATCGAACTTGACGATACAAATCATTTATGTAAGAAAAATGAGAACTGGACAACCCTAAAAATAATTTTACTACAAGTATTTACAGTCGTTTAATTTAAGTGTAACAGGTTACACTAGTTTATTTACAAACTGTGAATTAGTTTACTAGGAACATTCTGATAGCAGTATCAGCTGACATGAGTAATTGGCCAAATTGCCATAACATACCAAAATGTATGTTGAAAGTAATCACTCAGTAACAGTAGCATTTTATGTTAAACAAATTATTCAATGATGAGTTTATAGGCATTTTTCTTCACTTTAAACTTTAATTCAGTGACTCTAACAGGAGGAACTAGGTATTATCCCGGCTATAATAAAGTTGGTTCTAGTCTATACCCTTCTACTCAAGTCATAAACTAAAGAATGTAGCACTAGATTAGCTTTGTTTTTGACCTTGGAAGAATTGTGAAGATAACAAGACGTTAAATCAGTAACACTACGTTTCGAGATCTGCAAATTGATCTACTTCTAAGGTGGATAGTTACGTAACACATTAAACAATCTAGGTTATAATAAACTAATCATACCAATATTTTGTGACATACGAGTCAGGAAGCGCAACAAATATGCTGTGTGTCAACTCCATGCACGCTATTTTTAAAGAATGCACCTAATACCAAATCCTAATCTTCTCGTATAAAAGGAATAGTCTCCATACAATATATCTTGTCAAACCCGAATATAAAGTGTGCCATCCGTATGTCTCCGCGCAGTGGACTGTGAGAGAAGAAACATGTGCTAAAGACTGATGGGGGTTGTTAAGAGAAAGATGTTTGAAATGATTTTCAAGTTTTTGCTAGGTGGAGGGATAGTTTTCTACACAGATGGCAACACTGGGAGGATGCAGAATGTTGAGCTCCGGCATCATGTTTGTGCAAGACCCCATACAGTTTTGTAGTTTGAGTTGCTTTGATGCCATGTCTAAAACACTGGGAGACGGGTGTTTGGTTATCGAGACACATACCATGTGGTTTTACGATGTTTTAACGAAAGGTTTAAGTACACAAGAAAGTTAAGTAATAAGAATCCAACTACACAAGTTCTAAGTAAATATGTTAAGCAATATTTAAATTACTCGAAATAAAAATCAAGCATCATTTTTGAGCTATGCATTTATTGATGTGGATTCACTTTCGGTCGATGTTGATGCCCGTAAAAACTGATATTGTGAGAGGTACGAACAGCTAAGCTTTTAGCGCTAAGCGTTTAGTTGAGGGTTCTGTTATTTCTATCACGTTTCTGAAGTGCGTAGAAAATGGCCAGAATACAAATTCCTCTCAACAATCGATCCAAATTTGAGCTCATTTTTCCCATTCATATGGGTAAGTTTACTAATTCATTCATATCGAGGAAGTTATTGCCTAAAAGGATATGTATGGTCCTTAACAAATAAAGTAATTAAATCTTCGCTCTTCGTTTTGAGCACCGTATACTCTAACTAAATAAGCGATCATGGTTCTTATTATAACCAGACAACAGTTATCAGTGGTTGGTTATTGAGTGCAGTTTTATATTGTAACATATTCAGTTCAGTTCATATGACTGTCTTGAAAAATACTGTTTCGATTCTCCCAAGAATACGAGAGATCAGGAACAAAGTTGTCAAGAACTCTGCGCTAGGCTCAAAGTTATCAATTTAAATGTTGTACCAAACAATATGCACGGTCTGCGTCGAGAAGATGATTTTATTGACCTCGACAGTACACCTGAGAGTCAGCCTACTTCCTAAAACGAGATACGACTTTGAAATTCAAATGTTTCAAAATTTGAATATATGTTCACATCTATATATATATATATATATATATATATATATATATATAAATGAATGTTTGTATGTTTGTCCTTTATGGAATCGTGAACTATTGGACCGATCATGATGAAAATTTGTACGTATATGTATTTTTCCACGGAGAAGGTTTATAAGCTATGCCCATCCCTTTCCCGATTCAGGATTCCGCCCCACTGGTTACAGAAATACCCATAAGAAATGCATTGCAGCAAACATATGTTAACGTCTTTTCAAATTTTTAATCAGCTGTTCTTTGTAAACATATATTACACTTATAGTTTTAAAGCATAGAGTAAGCTTAAGAGAAACGACAAATTTTGTTTAAACTGTTTTTGCAATCACTGTTAAACATAGACTTTACTATCCAGATAATACAATTCAAATTTGACGTAAAAATTCACCTTTAACTGCAATATTTATTTAATATAAACCATGCTCATGCTTGATCAGAAGAGTAATGCAGATATCATAATTACTATCTTACGTTGGCTACAAATATAAAGAAATATAAATGGTTCTCAAAGTGTTCTCAATCGTGGCATCGGAGATATAACTAATTTAATCTAAAATTTATTATAGTAAAAAAAAAATTTACTAAGTAATATAAGGACTTCGGTTCTTAAGATTTGCGTGCGAAGCCGTGGGTAACAGCTAGATAGAGGCAGGAATATGGTACATACCTTCATAATACGCCCAAGAGGCTCACGATGGAACGACTATCAATTATCTCAGCAATGTTTAGAATGTGATAGAAAAAGAATAAGTGAATATAGTGTACTGTTTTCAACGGGAAATTGCGTGCGAAGCCGCGGGCAACTTTTGCAAAAAATTATTGAAATGCGCAGCAAAGCGCGCCGGGCCCGCTAGTAGCCTATATATGTAGGAATGTTTGTGTGTTTGTCCTTTATGGAATCGTAAACTATTTTACCGATTATTATGAAAATTCGTATATTAATGTATTTTTCGACGGAGAAGGTTTATATGCTATGCCTATTGATGTATCTCGCCACCAGGCGGCAATGCAAAAGTTAAACGTTTTTGAAGCGCTTCTACACTATAAACTGCGATTACGAGACAGTTAAGTATATTAAATAGCGAAAAACTATTTGAAGGCGTTAAGCTTTGATGTATATTTGTCTTCAAAATACATTTCTGGTTGAATTTAAAGCTTGCGTGTTACACCACTTTATAATAAAGTACATGTACGAAGACAATGGCTATAAACATACACTTTTGACAGATTTTCTTGATCGTGGCAACAATACAAACTCTACATCGTCGTTGGAAATATACTTCACTTGAACCAGAAGTGCACATACACGGACAAAGCGTGCGAAGCCGCGGGAAACGGCTAGTTTTTTTATATAAATTAACTTGAAAATAATCTTAAAACGATTCATGATGGTTTGCTTTAATTCATGCTACGGAATCGTTTTGATCGGCTAAACCAAATAAATGTGTGTATTACTAGAACAAGTAACAACAATAACATTTTTATACATGCTTATAGATCAATCTTTAAATTTTAATGATCATATCAATTAAGTTTGTTCAAGAAGTTCCTCGGGTATACGAGTATATGCCGTAAACTTACCAATTATGACCAGACAGACATTTTGAAAACAACGGGCTAATACAACCTCACTTATCTATGGAACTATTTGGACCGGAAACTCGAACTAATAATCAATTTCAGAAATTATCTTTTACAAAAGAAAGCTATAAGCATAAAGAAGAAATTAAGAAACTAAAAGAGTTATGTCGGAATACTTTGGAAAAGTTGGAAAGGATTTTCATAATTATAAAACAAGGTATAAGACAATTCCTAGACTACAATAACATGGATTACATTTATTCATTTTACACTTCAAACTGTGGTCAATTTATTCAACATACCAAAAATATATAAAATAAAAAAATAATTTAAATTTAATTAAATTAGCTACAGGCGTAGGTACCATGAGCGTTAAACTGTGTTGAGGAATTCGTTTGTCATAAGAGTATTCATATATTCAATACTCACTAAATTAGAAATTATAGCCTACACTGCAAAAGAATGGACTAATATAAATTTCACATTCACTACAAGCTAAGAAGTCTCTTCTTACCTGCATTGTAAGAAATTTGTCTACAATGTATTAGTCTTTTATTTTTGATCTTTTCTACGACAGTATTGCATGTGTGTTTATCAAATAAAATTGTTGTTTCTACTGATATAAAGATTACATTGTATTATTATTGGCTGAGCGCTGGTACGTCTGTCCGCATGATATTTTGAAAACAAACTGACCTATAGACATGACATTCTACATGAAGCTTTATTTCTATATCAGGAACACCATGTTTGATGATGGTGGGATTTGGCTGATCGTTAGCAAATAATTCTATATTGGATTATGGGTAACCATAATGGAAACGATAAAATAGCAGAATAAATGAATTTGTTAACAAACTCAAAAGATTAACAAAAGATTTTAACATGTGGCATATTAACGCATTTACCCTAGCCATCTTACACATACAATATAATTTTATGGTGACTTAGTGGATAGACTTTTATTATTTTAACACTACTATCACAGACAATGGATGTGCTACTATTAACCCAATTTAATGGGCAAAATTGTAAGTGTATCATTTGGCTGGCAAGATATATCGAGCGATATTTCATCTGTAGATTTGAAAATTTGTGTGGAACTTCAATTTCGAGAGAGACAAACATAAACGGATGGTGCATGTACAACCATGGAATATGGCTGAGCATCATTGAAGCCTATCGTTCAGTAGATTGACACGATTTCTCTTTTGTTTGCCGTGGGATGTAAAAATTCCTTTACCGTACTATTCTGTCTGTCGTACTGTCTGTCAATGAGTGTCATGAGAGCCATGAAATTTTTCATTGAACCTCACTTAGGCCTTTTATGAGATACGAGGTTTGGGGTACTCACACTTCGCAAACACAAAACATCAACTAACAACAAACTTTATCAGGCGTAAGGTTTTCTTCTTTGTTGTCCAACGGTTTACAAGTCAATCTGGATAAAATAATGCCACAGTGGCGTATCGCAGACAGTATCATGACGTTTGATGTGATCACTAAGAGTTTGATGGCGGCTCTGTATCACGTGAATGACATATCTGACACATGGCAACATCCTCGGCAAATGATATCTAGACGTCCTCTTCCTCTTTTCATATCATGAACAAGACGACAATGCGCCATATATAATAACGTAACTGAATACCTAATTTATTCGCAAACCATTTTGTTTCAAGTTGTGAATAAACACTCTATGCTATTGCGTGTTTATTCATTCCAGCCGCAAGGGCACAAAATACATAACATTAACATTTTTAGGACACATGATAGAAAATAGACAAGCGTGTGGTTCAAATTTGGTTTTCATTCGACGTTACCGTGTAATTAATAATAAAAATGTTCTCCGAAAATCGAAGGTGTATATATGTTTCGGTGGATGGACGAAATATTAAAAATTACAAGACGTGGAAATATGTGCTACTCTTAGCTCTTCAAGAATGAAGAGCAAAAGAGCAGCATATACTTCCACAAATTTGAGTTCTATTCAATCAGGCTCATCTACGTAATAACTTATCTAAATATGTATTCTCAAAAGAAATGCCTAAGAACATGTGTAAAAAAATATAACTTAACGCGCATTCATTTAAGAGTACGGTTAGCAAATTTATTCCCTTCTTTCATTTTTATTAATCATAAACGTATATTGAAGGAGGAGCTCTTATTATTGGGACAACTATTTTCTATTATTTGATAAACGTGTAGTTAATAATTCAAAAAGTAAAAAAGGACCTTAAATGTCACGATCTGAATCTCGGAAGACCGGATGATAAAACAATCGAAAACTATAACAAATAGAATATTCCGTGGAATATTCCGTTCGGCCTGTTGCTAAAAAAGTACGTTTTACAAAGCTAACAGGCAACAATTGGATTTTAAAGGTTTAACGGTTCCGTCGAGTGGAATACATTGACGTATCCCTAACACCGGTTTATTAAGGCAATTAGTTATATTGTAAGAAATCAGATGTTGTTTCGGAACATGTGTTTCTTATAAACAATAAACTAACAAAGAAGTTGCCATAGCAAATAACACAACCCTTCTTCCTACAAAGTTGTCATCAGATACGAAAAACTCCTGCGTGACCAAATGAGAAGTTAACTTCAAATTACTCAATAATTATTACTTTGTTTATCTTTTAGAACTTTTACAAGTTTGTTAGAGATGACGAATGTCCAAGCAAGTGAATTCAGAAACGATTTGTTGGAAACAGCTTCTACGTGTAACACGCCTCCAGTTAGACCAAGGAGCCTGTACACGTACACTGATGACCCTGTGTACTGCTACCAGGTAACTACAGTTTTCTGATAACTATTAATGTTTTCACTGTTTATTTTATGTCTTTTCTAATCTGCCCATTGCACTATGTTTGTATATAATATTTATGGAACCATGTTTCATTTCGCTCGAATTCGTAATGGATATTTACGAAAATTTGCATAAACGTTATAGTTACTATCAAATGGCGAGTTCAAGACCGTTGTTGGGTCTAATTGTACCACAGGGGACGGAGATCTAGAGCCAAAATGGTTTATTATACAAATAAAGACTTTATACTTTTGCGTTTGAATGAATTTGAACTCGAATTTTCATACACGTTTTAAGGAATCAATGTTAATCCAGTATAGTTGTTCAGGGCTTTTTGAGCCAAAGGAGTGAAACTCCAGGGCCAAACATATTCCCGCACAACTATCATACATTTACTTATGAATACATTGATTCTAACCCAACGGCAAGGAAAATATATGAAACACAAATTAAACATGCATAGTCTCTTCTGCAACTAAAGAGCCGAAGCCTCAGGTTTAAGGTGGTTAATTTAGTAATCCTGAATGTCCTAAGTACTCTGAAGCATGGATTTT
The DNA here is from genome assembly GCF_021130785.1 of Homalodisca vitripennis. Lineage (NCBI taxonomy): Eukaryota > Metazoa > Arthropoda > Insecta > Hemiptera > Cicadellidae > Homalodisca > Homalodisca vitripennis. The sequence continues at coordinate 80,656,690 of NC_060211.1, forward strand.
AACCAAGGTATGTACCAGCAATGTGATATAAAACTATTCTAAACTGAATAACTGTCAATGCTCTATGAAAGAGGCGCCAAACACCTAAGACACTTTTAGCACAAACTTCTTGTTTCGTCTTTTGTGGTCTCGTATGGTTTGTCTTATAATACAAAAATTTGAACCACATTAAATTTGACATAAATTATACTGTATAGATTAAAAATCTGAGTACTTTTGCAGCTATGGAAGTACAGTTTTTCATACCATGAATATCTTACTTATCTGTAGCATTTGACATACATGACATACATTGTTATATACATTTTAACCAAGAACAGTATCGAGCTCCACATATCCATGGAAGGAATCTTTTTGTACATTGTATTCCTGATGGAAATAGTAAGGTTTAAGAATTGAAGCCATTTTTGTACTTTCACAAAATGTTAATATAGAAAAGAACAGGCGAAAGCTCTTTTATGTAGAAATGTTGTGGATATAACAAACATTTCTTCGATTATTGAAGGAATATACTGTTCACATTTTATGAATGGTTTTAATCAAAATTCGAAATAACGTTCTATGGAATACTTTCTAGAAGTGAATGTAATGAACCTTTCAAAACAAAAAGACTGGAATTCTGGGTTCAATCACTTTTATACACAATCCAAGAAACAATTGCTACTCAACCAGGACCGCGATGCTTCTGGAACATTTCAGAGGCAATTGTTTCTAGATGGCTAAAACCTTTAAAATGAAAGCACAAATGGATGAAATCACTTAAAGGCTGGATCCTCTCATAGATCGGAAATTTTTATAGGTAGAAATTTTTCAGATACCAGCAGCTTCTAAAATTGGACACTTTTAAAGGCAAGAGCCGTCTGATGCCCAAAGTTCTCAGTAACAGAGGACTACAAGAATTCTGGAACTTTCAAAGGTTTAGAATCTTTATACGCCGGGAAATTCAAAAATTCGGAAGCTACCAGAGGTCGTGAGTAAAAAATCTGGAAGCTTCCAAAAGTTGGAAATCATTACTCTAGGAGCATTCTAGACTATAGGCTTAGGAAAGGAGAAATTTATTTCTGCGATTGCATATAAAACTCTAAAAAAATCTATCTCGATGGAAATAATTAATTTCGCTGCTGCGAGACACATACAGTCATGTGTCATGCGAGACACAACGTGACAGCAATGCCGAAATCTTTTTAGACGCTCAGTAAGGAATAAAAGTTAAAATAGTAATTTGATAACAATTTTTATTTATATAATTCCAAAATTACATACTCATAAATAGTACACTTCTACCCATGTTCTATAAAATCACAAGTCTTGGAGCTATGCATTTTCAAAATTATAATTTGTATAAAAAGTGCAAATACCGGTACATTTTATCGTTCTTACCAAAATACAAACTTTTTAAACAATTTACTTAATATATTTAAACACAGTAAAAAAAACAAGCTAAATTTTAATGCATTACTCTAACTAATGTAGTTTGAACTCTACTAGTTAGTTTGTGGGCAATATTGAAACTCGGACATCTATACTTTTTTATTTGAGAGTAATTCAATTATTGATAAAATTACATGTACTGTATACAAAAAAATGTCTTCAATATCTCAATTGTTGTGTTTTTACAATCTTCTTTATGGGTTTAATAGTATTGTCCAAAAAGCTTATAAGTTACTCTAAAGTTAATAGAATTCACTATCTTCACAATTATGGTTAGGAATTAAACGTCGTGTCACGCTAGTTCGAAAATAAGGTATGAAGTTTGCTATAGTTGTGTATCGAGAGAAGATAGTGTTGCTTTTCACCCTGACTGAACGTAAATTAGGATTTTGGAGTGGAGGCCTGAAATTTTCTTGGAAATTGAAGGTTATCTACCTACACTCATGGGTACAAGCCTACCCAACTCATCAATTATTAGAAAAATAAATTGAAAATAAGGTTCATATTAAAAATAGATCTATTTATAACTATTAATATTATAATTACAACTATTTATATCAGCCATTAGATAGTACGTTTGTAACTTACATTTATAACAATTTCTATTTATGATTATAAATAAAAGAAACTCCTTTACATCTATTAAATTATGCCAGCATTTACACCTTCTTTAGTGCAAGGATATTAATAATATGTATAGCATCAGGTAAGGAAAAAATTTATTTCCGCACTTTTATTGGTTACAACAAGGAATTCCCAATTTCCTTCTTCACATACGAAAGGTTTCTGTTTTAACCAAAATAATAGCAACCCATATATTTCTAAAGACTCGTCAGAATAACAAATAATCTTAACAAGTTGGTTTAAAATAACATAATTGCTAGACCTGAAGTACAAGTTTAGTGTAATAAAATAACAAAAACATCATTTACGATACTGCTCAAATTTAATATACTGTAACAATAAATTTTAAGATAAAATATACAATTACTCAGATTTCACGCAGATTTTAACATCTTTTTTAAAGAACTTATCAAAATTTGAATGCTTAAAATCTGCATTTAACGTACCTGAGTAGGCTGTTATCTATGTTTTGTTACAATTCCTGCCTTATTTTCTTAAAAACCTTCAGCGAGGCGGAAGAAAAACATCTTTATACTTGTCTTCCATATGGAAATTCTTGTGCAAAATCAGTGTAATCGAATGCGCTAAGCTATTTTATCTACGTAGTAGATGCGACTAGCAATGACGAATGAGTTGTATGCAGCTATGTTGTTAACGTAATACATTCAGTATTCGAGACACTAATGAGTCCAATTCAGGTGATAGACAAAGGACATGTCAATCTAGTCGTATCTAATGGTATAGTAAATGAAGAAGTTTCACTCAAATAGACTTATTTATTTTATATAGGGCTGGACTATATGTGAACAATAACAATTCTTCGTCACTTATTGCAATGAACCACGGTTGTTTTTGAATATTCGATTCTCACACAAAAATACACCTGCGTTTAGTTCATCCTCTTTTTAGTCTTTACAAATGCCAAAGACTTGGAAAACTGCAAAGTCTTTCACGCAGTTTTATGAGGTGGGTGATATTTCTGCAGAATTATATTTCTGATATAATATGCGAGAAAAAAGAATGTATCCTGAGAGAAATAAAATGATATTGAAGTGATACACTTTTGAGGAGGCTAATATTTCTCCCCTGAAACCAGGAACGCATTCTACATTTTAAGTGCTTTCCATTTCACCACGGCTACTGTTGAACGGTCTTTCAATACCCTTCGTGAGTTTAAGACCTCACTTAGACGTAAAATGGACCGGATTGAAATGAAAGTTCTGAAAAAGTTTTCTTCAAACTCAAGAGTAATGGTATTAGTATAAAAAAATCATGAACACGTGGTAATTGAAATAAAGTCTAAATACTTTGCAAGAAAATTGTTGTAATAACCAACAGAGCACTCCTATATAATATTTTCCAATTTTTGTTTCACTCATATTTTCCATTGTAAAATGTCACGTTATGAATGACCAAAGCTTGTTCCTCACTGCTTTTAGGTAATTAGGTTTTTTGATTCTGGGTGTGTCCATGCTTCCCAAATTTGCAATAACTGTCCAGTGAAAAGCTTAGTTCGTCAAACTAACAGATGTGTGTTGAATAAATCGATCGTCCTGATGGAATTGGAAACTGTTCAAGGATGAGAATATATTATCTCATTACGTTGATGACTCAGCATAGAAATAACAATCTAAAACCTGTTTTACCAACTTGTTTTCTCTGTTCAGATAAACAGGTACGACTCGTAAAAAACAGTCGTTAAAATGTAATTCCTGTACACATTATACAATTGTATAAACAGATCAATTCTTAGAACGTGTGTATGTAAGTAAATGTTTCTGACAGAGATACGGAGGGGAGCTCAAGAACTTCGAGTCAGCTGCTAGCATAGAAACGTTGGTCCCGCACCATATTAGCTCCAACTCTGCCTTCTCATCGGGGTCTCTTTGGCGACCACCCTCTCGCTTCGCTCTCCGCTCCCACCCCTCCCTCTCCTTCATCCCTAGTGACGACATGTTCTCTTATGTGGTGAGTATTGTTCCTATTGTTCCGATCCAACAGTCAAGTCCACCTACAGTCGAAGTAATATTTTGTCCGTATTTTTATTGTCGACTAAAATGGTGGTTTAAAATTTGATTTATGGGAATTATCAGAAAAAATTTACCGTGACAAAAATTAGGTTGTTTTAATAAACGGAATTTTCATTGAATTGAAGCTCTGGAAGTTTTTTTAATTGTAAAAAATATTTCCTTGAAAAGGGATCTTGGAAACTATGAGATACAGCGAAGACTGAATGGACAAAGTTGTGCTTAATAGCAAGACCAACAAATCAATGTGGTTAAATGAATTATTGGTTGCGCGTATTCACTTGCTGCGCTTAAAAAACTTTGTTTGTTGTTTGTTTGTTTTGTTCAACACGTTCAAACTGTTATAGCCCTCTTATTAGTACCTGTATTAAACACGTTGTGTACATGAAATCTGCATGAACATTTTTCTAGTTTTTAAATATTAGAATGAACAATTTTCAAAACCAGCATGAGATGTAGGGTTTAAGTCAATTTTTTAATACAATGTGTTACCCGTGTTAACTTGACCAAAAGAAAGTAGATTGATTACTGATTTCCAAAGTATATGTTATATTTTCCTTGTGGGTTTCGTCAAATAATTCATATAAACCCGTTTTTGTATTGAAGTTTGAAGCGAATGTTTATTATACTTTTTGGATGGTCATGGTACACCTGACTGATATTGCACTGCACATAGTGTTAGAATCAGCTGTTTAGGGAAACATAAATTATGACAAGGTCAACTTAAAATGAATGTCTTGTGACTGATTACCAAAACAGCATGTAGTTTTAAATTAAATCATATTTTAAATGCTTTGTTTTTTATATATAAAATAAAAACACATTAATTAAAAATAGTTAAACAACCTCATTACAAATTAAATCAATTTTAGTTTATTCTAACTAAAAATAATATAATAAATAACTTAATTGTTTTATTTAATAAGAATGTAAATGTACAGACTCAATTTTTAAGAAGGTTTTAATTTACAAAAGGTTTGCAATGTGTCCCTTATTCTGCATCTCGCAAATCCTACGATTTCAACACTGCATATTGCTCTGCGTGTATAAGTTTTGTTCGAGATAAACTGAATTGGTCTTGAGAACTTGTTCATTATAATAGTAAAAAACTAGAAGAGATATCATGCAGATTTCATGTAAAAACGTTCCATTATATATACCAATAAAAGAGCTGTGACAGTTTCAATAATGTTGATCCAAAACAATTTTTTGAGCGCAGCGACTGAACGACGCAACTAATAATCAACTTAATCACATTTTTATTGGTCTATATTTCGCACAACTCTTTCCATTAAATTTTTTATAGATTCCAAAATCCCTTCAGTGTGCATAAAATCTGGAAGACACTGTAAATATTGTGGTAGACAAATAACACAAATTTTTCAATATCTTCAGATATATTTCACAAGACATTTCGACATAAAAACACCATCATCAGGTATGAATTAAATTCCAAATTATTCTACAATTTGTTCTATTTGACTACCAAAATAGTTAACAACGTCAAAAATAAAGAATATAGCTTATTCAATGAAAATGTTATATATATAGGAACTCAGAAAAGCAGACATGATTAAGCAAATTCCCAAACTTAGTGACCAATAAATCCATATTGGGATTTCTTACATTTACCATTGTTATATTACAAAATAAAACATTATGTTTATATATTAGATATATATATATATATATATATATATATATATATATATATATATATAACATTTTCATTGAATAAGCTATATTCTTTATTTTTGACGTTGTTAACTATTTTGGTATATATATATATATATATATATATATATATATATATATATATATATATATATATATATATATATATATATATTTGTAATATAGTCGACCCTTATGATGAGAACAAGTTGGATAAGAATATGGAATATATTTGATGTACTGAGAGGTACGATGGAGAACTTCTAATTGATATCTTTTAAACTATATATCATGTTGACATTGGTTGTGTCACTACTATTACTCTGTTAACCATAAAACATTGGTCAAATGTTGACGTGTGTTGTGCAGGACCCTAATTGGCGAGATTCAGACACTGTAGATAATGCGTACAACGGGGCAGTGATCGCTACCCAGCACGGCACGATGTCCATCAAACTACACAGCAGGATGAGGGTGGACATGACCATAGACAGAGCCATCCGGATCACCAACCTGAAGGTGAAAACAAAGCTGTGCTTGTGATGCGGGCAGAAGAGTCAAAGCGAGTAAAGGTTGCTGCACAGGGTTGTCAGTCCAATTACTTGATATTTTCTGCACTTTGCTTTGATAAAATCAGGAATATTCGACGTACAGCTTCTCAGGACATGGACACCACCTGAGACACCTCTCTCCAACGTCTTTCTATGGTTTTAAGTCATAAGCCATTTATTCAGCCAAATTGACAAACAGTATTGCATTAGCTAAGTCAAATGTAATGGTTCCTGAGTATAAAAAGACTGAGTAAAAGTAATTTACCTGGCATATATACAATATCATATCTGGTGTCAGAGTCCAACAGACAAAAAACAATCACTAACGCTGTACAAGACTTGTCAATGAGGTGCTTTTTAACAGTTTCTTTTAAATGTTTTAGTTTCACTCCAATTTAAGATTGCCAAGAAGGCTGTTGAAAATTGTTATGACTCTTTAAAACAAATGCTTTTTTAAGTTGTAAAATGGACTGGGTCATTTGTGTTGTTTTTATTTCTAAGGCTGTACGAGTGGGTTGAATGGACTGGGAAGATGCTTAAATTTTGTTTCATAAAGATGAGGGTTACTAAAATGTTTATGCAAGGACATTTTAGAACTTTTAAACTAACAAACTTTTGGAGTTTTCCTTTGGTAAACCCTCCCCCTCCAACGTAAAAGATATGCCACCTCGTATAACGTCACCTTAAGCGAAGTTAATATGAATCTCGATTTACTGACAGTGTTTTGTTTTCGGGAGGTTGAGCTAGTCAGCAGTTGGCGGCCTACTTCTGTCTTTTGATCTCAAGTAGTTTATGATTTCTTGAATATTCGTTTGGGGGGGGGGGGTACCGAACTAGGTTTAATGAGATTTCCTACTGACAAGGCTGTGTTGAGTCAGTCAAGGATACATAATTCTGTTGCACTCTATAAAATGAGGCAATTGAAATATGCACGAGTTTAAAATATATGAGCAGAGGCGTGAAATAGGTGCTGAATAATGTGATTAGGTACAAAGTCAGCCAGCTATTTAACACCGTCTGTACCTGGATTTTGTTCTCTTACCTCGAACCTTTGATGACAGTTGTGTTACAGATCTTTTATTCAACCTCTTTCTCATGGATATTCGAAAAAACAGATTAGAGAATATGTTGGTCAACATTACTAGGGATTTTGGGCTTAAACAAGACATGTTGTGTAAGTTTACCGGGCCAACGAATTAAGGCCAAGGTAGTTATAGCTGGGTTGTTCAAATCGCTAGAAAGTACCTTTATTCTCTAGACCGATGCTACTGGAAAACCGACCTTTCGCTTGAACTTCAAGATCTTATCGAAACTGAAGACGTAGGCTCAAAGGCAGTTATTGAGCACATCGTAGTAGGCTAACAAAGTCCCTATTAAAACCGATATTGGGTTTAGTACTACTCCCTCTATAGGTATCTATAACTATCCTTAGTTTGGAGCTTGAAATGCTACAACAGTTGTTTTTAGTCTTAAGTCTTAACTGTTGTGTGTGGTGGGCGGGTTGAACAGTTTCTGTCACCAAAATATAACTTTTAGAACAAATCTCGTACAGAATTAATTATTAATTCTGATACAAGCTGGACAGACATAATGTCCTATAGAAATAGTATTTTGAACAATCTATTTCTTGATGAATGAAATGTTCCATTAGATACGATTTCTAATTGTTTGCTTTCAGAGCAATATTGTCATGTCGTTGAGTGCTTCTGGGGCATCATCAGCTCTGCTTCACCCCAACGGACGCATCTACCAGTACGGTAGTCGAGTCGAGATCCAGGCACACGATGTCCATGGGAATAACAAGTAAGTCCTACAACGTTCGGAACCATAGTAATTTGAATCGAAATTAGAATTATAATTATTGTACGTAGTGCATTCTAGTTTGTATAGGGTAGTATACGTATCGGATGTCATACAGTCCCTTCCTGTCCTTAACTGTAGAAAATGTTGAAATCCTCTTTGATGACATGTAATAAAATCACTTGAAGACGTATCTAATGGATATCAAAATTAACTCCCACCTCCAAAAATGGGAGAGTGTGAGGGCTAGTAAAAAGAATTCAATTAGAATAACTTATTCAGTAATAGTTCAAAGCAAATGCCTTGATGATACACAACAAATGGCACAAAAACCCCCAATTTCTAACTAATTCTAATTCTATATAAATAATTTATCAATTCAAAGTAAAAGCTTAAATTAAGAAGTTTAAAAAGTAATTTTTTGTTGCTATTTAGAAGCCAATTAGATTATATGTAGTTTATAAACACAAAATATGGAGAAATAAATTATAACACATTGGTACTAAAACACGATGTCTTTGTGTTTCAACTGTTTCGTTGTTATTGTGCTGCTTGACGTGTTTAAATACTGACAGTTCCAATTGGATAGTGACATATACCTAACGTCATAAAAGAGAATTGTTAGAGTGGCTTGACTAAGGTAAGTGCTCAATTACAATACTGTATATTGAAATAAAGAGCGAGAAACATTCAATCAGACATTGATATTAATTAATAGCTCTAAGTCACTAAATTGTTTATATGTACAGTTACACTTAGACAACCGGATTTTACTTAGTACCTACCTACTGCACAGGATTGTAGTAGCTCTGATAACATTGCCTTGTATTTTAAGGCAATATTTAACGTATCAAACATAATATGAGACAGAAATATTTCTCTGGAAATTGCAATTTATTTAAATGTACACCATAGGTATTTAAATCAATTTTTTTGTTATATCGTCTTATAATAGCCTACGATCTGAAAGCAAATTTGCATTTTTTTTAGCACAAAGCCTGGTTTTTCTTGAAATTGGTATGAGCTTTACTCCTAAAATAGGAATTGGCCGTAGTCCACCCTAGTTTAGGTGGAAGTCGCAATGGAATGATAAAAAATACGAAACCATTGTAGTTTCTCAAAGTTTATTCTTAGCTTGACACATATAAAACCAACCGTCTGACAAGTAAATAATGTTTAATCGTTGTCTGGGACTTTATGGCAAGAAGCCAGTTAAATAGAGCCACTGGAATAAATGACCGTATAGAGACCAACCATTTGGCTATGGCTGTATTATAACTAGTGTTTATATGTCTGAGGTTAGTTATAAGTGTCAAGCTAAAAAAATGTGATCAAATAAAAACATCTTTTCATATTTTTAACGATTTTGATACCGGCACCTTCCCATTTCAATCGCTACCAAAATTAGCGCAGCTGACGATTGATATTTTTCATAGGAGAAATCCCTTTATCGACTTACAAAAAAATATATTGTATCCTTATACGATATTAGTTGGGCCTCGGCCCCTAGGCTATTAAGCTTAGCGTATTCGACAGTAATGTTATCAAAATGTTTTAGAGCACTGTCCAAGATCAAAGATAGTGGCTTTGAAATAGTAAGCTATAACAGAGTAGTGTTCAGTTAGCAGCGGACGATTTAAATATAGATTGAAGTCAAAGCTGTGCGATCCCAAACTGCAACAATTATTTTACTGTTCACTGATTTCTGGATCTATATATTATGTATGTTAATACAGTAAATTAATTGCATACAGAACATAATATGTGAGGTAAATTCAAAAATACAGTTTATGATATGAGCTTGGCTAAGCTCAAGTAGAAGTCGGGTTTGCATTGTCGAGTTCAAATCACCTTGCACCAGGTACAAAATATTAGTTCTAAGAAAATTAGTACCCTTCTGTAGACGCATGCTTAGGCCTACACCATTTCTGAACCATGAAAAATTTGAGCAAAACCGACATGGGTCAAGGACTATCCTCAAATATAGGAACAATAAAATGTTTTGTATATTTTATGCGAAGTAAAGCACACTTTTGGCTCTTTATTTGATACAGCAGTAAAATGTGAGAATATGTTTATATCAATTACTAAGTATTTACACGAAGCTCTATTATTATTTTTAATGGTCCAAATACGTATATTATAGGTGAGTGTAACTATACCAAACAGTATCATTATCAATAATATTTGGAATATTTGTAGTAGTTTTTTCATTAAGTCATAATTTTGTTAATATGCGAACCTACCTCCTCAGATTTAAAATACTTGGTACAGATATTGTGCCACTTTATCAAAATAGCTTAGGTCTTATCATTATAGGAAATAGGTTGTATTACTTGAAAATGTCTAGACTTTCCTAAAAGATAACATCAAATCCACAATTTACGTAGATGATACTATCTTGTTTTCAGACAACAGTAATGTCACCTTCAGGTGGTCTCATATATCTCAATTAACATATCAATACAGTGTTGTCTTAATAATGGCATTATCGTTAAAGAGCCCAAACTTCAACAACACATCTCAGGAAAACAGGTTATCTGGCCTTGAAGAGTAGTTGTAATACTAGTACTGTTGCCAAATAACAAGTGATGACAGACAGTCTGGCTTGGACTCCCATCATTGATAATCTCTGCAACAAGTCAAGCGTTAGTCTGTTGTAATTCAAAGAATCAATAAATATCTGTAACAAAGATATAAACGAAATTGTCTACCTATACGCTGAAGCACTAAAATATGAAGAGCAGCAACAGGAGAAAATCCAGATCGAATACGCCTACTCCAAAATGTCCTGTATGAATTCATACATCTCCAGCCATAGCAAAATAAACTTGCAGAGGGAGATACAAAGACTTACGGATCCCAGCTGGAGTAAACCTTTACATCTTGGAAATAGTCATATACTTTTATAGCTCAGATCCATGTCTCCAAACATTATTGCATTGCTTATTATTTACCGCACACTGACTGAAAAAAACCTAGTAATATAGAGATGCTAGAGTGTGGAATGCTCTACATGTGGAGCTTAAGACAAAAACAATCCGTCACCTTCTGAAGATCTGGTTTTTGGACTATCTATTTTACTCATTACGGTGATTTGCATGGATACAAATACACGATTGTTAAGCATCGGGAACAGATATATTTATTTATTATTATTGTTAAATTAAAATATACTATTGTATAATTTTAGTTTTTTTAATCTGTAATTAAACTCTCAAGTTCATAAATAAAGCGCACCAACTTCAGATTTCTGAAGCACTAGTCTTTAAAGAGCTCACATGACAGTTTAAATGATTAAACTGAAATTCCTGCTTACTATAGTATCTCAAGTTTGTACAGCTTTTAGAATCAGGTGTGGCCTATATTATGTTTTTATTTTGCTTTAATTAATGTCTGAATTCTATTTTACTTATGTTCGTGTTAGAAAGTCTTCCATTCCTCGTCGACTCTGTAGGTAAGATAACTAACCCCCATATTGTATTTCTCAGATATCTGTTCTATCTCTCTGAAAGCCGAGAAAACGCCAAGGAATATCAAAACTGTTTTCGACTTTAATAAAACTTGTAGTGTCCTCTTTTTCTAATGTAAAAGCTTCCAAAAAATAAATTAATTTCTTTTTTATTTTTAACTTCCGGTATCCTTGAGATTATAAACAAAGGAGAGGACATTTATGGTAAATATTTTATTATAGATGTGTAATAGGTTTAATTTTTATCTCTTAATAGAACACACAAAGACAATACTAACAAAAAAGTAGACTAATATATTTCATAAGGTTTCATATGTCTTGAAATTTTCATCTGAAACTATTACAACTTACTTATTTTTATACGACTTTACAGGCTGAACTATAAATTCTTTAAGATACATTCGTTTCTATTTCAGATACGCAAAGATGTGGTACAAGGGCGTAAGTTTCACGTCGGAGAATTGTGCTCTGGTGTACCTAGTGGACTCTGCCGGGACACGCACCACCACGGACTCCTTCTCAGACATGTCCCAGGACTTCTCTTTGGCCGTGTTCTACAACGAGTCCCGTCATGGCGTCGGCTACCAGCAAGAAGCGATGCACCTTCTCCAAAACGCTCAGTACTTTGTGGACGACAAAAAAGTTCAAAATTGGATCATAAATAACGTTAGGATATCTCAAACCCCAGACGGATTACTTAGGTACGATAGCTGAACATTTCTTAAAGTTCTCGTAATGATTACGGGCCAGCTTCTGTTCTCTAAACCCAAATGTGAGAGTCATTCTAGTTTAATCATATGCATTCTACACCGCCTAGTAAGTACAGGTTGGTAAATATATGTTGGCAATACAGTATTTATTGTTAGCGATCGGAGACAATTTACGCTGAGCCGCGGCGGCGGGGCTCTGTTGGAGATGAAGAACATAACTGTTTGGAGTTTCTCTCGCAAGGGACTCAGATTCCATCCACAGACTGCTTCTCCCCCTCATTCAACCTTACCTGGCCCTGTATTTCGATGGCTTTCGGGCTCTCGGTATAACCGCTCCCCCAGACACCCAATACATAACATTTATGCAAGACTCCTTAGACTGCTATAATATGTTAAGGATGCTTCGGTACGTTTCTATTATGCGGAGGTCACTGTTTTTGGAAGAGTGTTCTTACCAGGGACCTAGAAAACTACATTATTAAAAATAACATAGTTTATTTGATATACTGTGAAAATTACATGTTATTATGACGTTCGAGTCTTGTTTTCTATCTCCTTAAAGGAAACGACGTCGACGAGAGGGGTGTTACTCTGTCCTTATCTACTATTTGTTATTTTTCTATATAAGTAAATACACATGTACGTATTATAAATATAAATAGTTAATGAGCACTTACGTTATATGAGCTTTAATTTTAGGTACTATCTCGAGGGATGTTTTTCTTTTTTCGTCAGAAGTGCGTGGTGGCGCCGAATGCGTTACCGAAGTTTGCAATGGAGCCCGTGGTAGTGATGGGGTAATCGACTAGTCGACTAGTTGTTTATTCGACTAGTGCCTAAAGTAGTCGACTAGTCGGTTGATTTGACTAGTCGTTGTAAAGTAATACATCGACTAGTAGTACGGTGATTTTGGATGTATAATGCAAAGTCACTTTAGCCCCGTGGACATTTCCGATAGGTATTTTGCCCATCTTAGATAAAGTGCCAGATTGTCCAACGTGCTATCGTCGTTCGCACATTTGCCGAAAAAAGTCCCTCGAGATAGTATCAAAATTTAAATTCCAGATCATATGAGCGTTCTTAAGGGTTATTTTTTTTAACTTAGGACCCATTAGTAAAATGTTTGTGATAACCTAATCTATGCCTACTTATAACGTGTAACATAAATAGTAAATGTGGACAGAGTGGCCTCGTTCTCGCTGACATCGCCTCCTTTCGGAAAGCAGAATAACGGAAAGAACTGAACGTTAAAATAACATGTAATTTTTACAGTAGGTAAAAAAAGTCTTTTATTTTTTTTATAATGTAGTTTTTTTGGTCCCCTGTAAAAAAATACTTTAAAAAATAGTGGGTTCCGGATAATACTAAAGTATCGATACTTCTTATGTTAGTGTATACATACAGGTAGTAGTTTAAATCATTTCAGGTTTAACACAGATTTTTTTTGTGTCAATTCAAATTATTTATTGAATACTCGTTTTTGCAGAAAAAAGGGAGACGAGTGGATTCATTGAGAATTTCTTACCGTTTAGTATGTGTTACAATGGAAGAGGACGAGATATTGTTTGCTAAACCAATTAAGTAAGAAATTGGGGTAACGTGAGTTCGCTCGAGTTCATACCAGAAAATATTAGCAGAGCTTCGTGAGAGGTGCTTGATAGATAATGTAGTTAGAGACAATTCCTTCTGTGAATGTGATAATGAAATATTGGGGCCCATTCGTCAGTTAACCATCACTCCTAGTTCCAGGAGATCTGTTGGTGTCTGGTGTCTTAGATGCATGGTGTGTTATTTTAGCATCTGGTGATTTATAGGGTTTTCGCCGCTAATGCTCTGCTGTCTAATGCCTATGGGCCTGATGGTGTTGCCTTTCAGGCAGCAGAATGTAGATCCAAGATCTATTATAGCCCTTTCATTTTATCTTGTTCTTGGCCTTGGTGGCTTATCTTATTTATGCTAGAAAGTGCGAACTTTTTTCAGCCAACCCACCTTAAATCCATCACCAGCACTTTAATGTTAATCTGGCGTCTCAGTAAAATCTTGGCTCTGCGCTTTTGGGAATTGGACTTAGTCAATTTACGCTAGCGTTGCTCTGATAATCGTTTTAAGTTCGTTCGAATATCTGGTCAAAAGTGCTATCGTAAGTGCACCATGCATTTGTCATTGCTAATATTTTCTCAGAGTTAGGAGTACCAAAGGGTGTTTCGAATATCGTGGAGTTTTGCAATAAGTGGAGTTTTACCGTTTTGGAAGTGACAGGCGAGAGATTACAAGTGCGCCGTGGAAATCTGGTTAATAGAAATGGAAGCTGTTCGGATTTTCTTTCTTGTAAGTGTTGATTTGAAAACATGACCAACACTGAAAACATTACCATTTATGTATCTTACATAGAGAAGAATTAGAAAGAGCATAAACACAAAACCTCTGATGGAAATGTTAACTATGTTTTCTCTTATTTATGGTTTTCTTCACATTTCACATGGAATATTTTGGATTGGGACTCTGAAAAAAAAAAAAAAAAAAAAAAAAAAAAAAAAAAAAAAAAAAAAAAAAAAAAAAAAACACCAAAGAACCGAGTCTTTGATTTTTACTGATGATTTGCTCATTCTTTCTGAATATCTAGACAAATCTGGATCTACTTAAATATGCAAAGGGAGCACAGCGGATTCCTATTAATCGGAGTTAATGCATTCTTTTGTTTTCTGGCTGTCAATGTTAAGATTAGTAGTTACGGCTCACAAATTCACTTCAGAGAAAGCGACAATTATTCCTGAAATGTTTATATCTGGCAAATATATATATATATATATATATATATATATATATATATATATATATATATATATATATATATATATTTCTTTGATCGTGGAAACAAGGCAAAGTCAACTAAGGTACAACAAATACTAAAACCTAAATAAATTAAAATGGCCATAAATATAAACTTTTTGACATTTTCTTGGTCGTGGCAACAAGGCAAAATCAACATAACATAATTCATTCGAACCAAATGTACTCATGTACGTGCAAAGCCTACTAAATAGCGTACGAAGCTGTGGATAACTGCTAGTTGGACTATAAGATTGATCAAAATTGATTTAAAATTGGAGTTAATGGAATTATGAAATCTAGAAATATTACTGGTATTTTGAAGTCGAAATGATGATAAGTTGCTTACATATTTGGACAATTTTATTACTGTAGTTTTTTTTTATAAATTATTTGGTTGCACGATTACCAACTATGAAATTTTGGCTTTCATTTCCAGGATTGCCCGCAACAGCAACAAATATCAGCTCCGCACTTCACCGAGCAATGGATCCGCCACGATCACGACACCGTTTGTACACACAACAGCTTCCCTTGGTCAGACGTCGCACCTGTTTGTACGCAGGGGAGAGCGCAGGATGCATTACGACGGCTCCAGCTTCATCGTGCGGAACGCTGGCCACTCTGCCGGGTTCGACGACAAGAACATGCTCAAGGTGTACTGAGTCCAGTTGGGCGCTTATAGTGGAATTGCCTGTGTGTTGAACACTATGAGAGGCTGTGAATGTTTTAACTTTTGGTATTTTTAAATCCGTTAAAATTGGTTGTGACCTGCTTTACCGGTTTAGAAGTTTGCTTTATTATGCAGGAGTTTTCCAAAATTAACACAGACATTTTGATTATTTACGAATAAAATTAGTTTTCCCACTTTTATTTATACTTTTGAATAAAATACCAGATTATTTATTATTGTTATGTTTTGTTTCTTAGCAATGTTTTAAATGTCACAACGCATTTATTTAGAACAAAGTTCTCAATTATATTCGTGTAAATTAATTTGTTCGATTGATTTAAACTTTGAATCTTGTATTGTATGTTAAATTGTTAAATATTTTTGTTTATTTGTTTGGATTTATTTTTACGCTTTTGAGTTCTGGATTTACCCAAAATTGCACGAAATAATGTTATGAAATATCAGACATGTAATATTGGGCTTATTGATCTGTTATGAAATTTATTTGTGACAAAAAATAAAATTGTAAATACTGTTGTAATAGTGTTTTGTTAATTATTTAGTTTGTATCAAAACATGTTTATCTTTTCTCTGCAGTTTATCATCAGGCACCCAGAACCAAAGTGTCGTTTGTACAATTTTTTCTGGAAATTAAATTAAATTTTTTACTCTCCATGTTACCTAGTATTTTTTCTATTGAAAACAACACATTAGGTCTATTAGGTTCTAAACGTCCGTTTTGTGTTAAAATTTCATTTAAAATGTATCCTCAGCCAAAGTGTATATTACTACAAACTAGGTCGAACATGTCATATTTAGTCTTCTGAACCAAAATGTCCTCTATTCTAACTGGTCCACTCCAATTCTAATGTGTTTCTTGTCTAAAACACTTTTGCTGCCATGTATGCGAACCAGAAGTATTATTACTCACATTCTGTTGATATTTTGGATAATTTGAACGTTTATATTTGTAGTGGTACAACTGTTAACAGCTGGCTGGTTATTCAACGACTAATTTACGAGATTCATTGCTATAAACATAACTTGTTCGCACGTCCATAGTTGAGTAGATTTGTTAGTTTCGAGTTATTAAAAGATTGAATAAAGCTTTATTAGTGATATTTTAAAGTACTTATCACTTTATTCTTTCTTGTTAGTGTGAAAGTGAAAATGGAAGTTGTCAAAGTGAAAACAAAAGTGTCAAATCAAATAAAAACCAAATCTGTTTTATTGCTGTGACAAAAATAACATCGTATGGCAAACGTCAATTAATAAGGATATCAAAAAATTTTGTCATTTATACTACAATACACATTCATACATACAATCTTTACAATCACGCCTCTTTCATTCATCGCCAATACAAACCACTTCGAATAGCGGGGTCAGTCTTCAAATTGGGTCAAAATAATTCAAAAATATTGAAATAATTCAAATTGTGGTAAGATAAAACCATCACGTATTGGGAAAGGGAGGAAAATAATCAGAAATCTAGAAAAATAGGCTAAAAATGTAAAAAGTCTAAGTTATACTCGCCTAAATCATTACCCAAAAAGCCTAATTGTAACAACAAAGGTGATACAGTTAGATGTAATACCGTGGGAATGCAGCACATACGTAAATTCCACCAGAGTGTTTGTGCTGTTAAAGACAAGGCCTACCTAGATAACTTCACTTTCAGTGAGCATCCTAAACATAACAGATCTCTGGGAGAAAGAAAACGAGAAGAAAATCAGATTTGAAATAAGTATTACATTCCATTGGGTAAAAAGCTAAAATATGCACACAAAAAAAAACATTTTGCTCTATCCTCGAGGTGAACTCAAAGCGCGTTCGGCGTGTTGGTAATCATCATTTTATGAGCGGGGATCCCTCCACTGAAAAACGTGGAAGTGATCATAGATCACGTAAAATGGAAAACAGCACAGTTGCAGTGAGACAGTTCATTGAAAATCTAGCTCTAATTGAGTTATATTACTATCGTAATTTAAAGGAAACGCGTTATTTAGCATAATAATAATAAAGCTATAGAAAGATTATGGCCTGTTTGAGGAAGAAGAACTATGGATTTTTAGGAGTATTTTTTTACCGAATAGAACATTCGATTTGTGACACCGGCTACGAACATATTTTCAAAGTGCCTACAACTTGAGGGACTTTCAAAAACTGACAAAAGTTACGAGGCAGAATACAACATTCAAATTACTCGTGCAAACGCATTGTATAAGTTGTTCCAAAGCAAGGCTGACGACGAAGTTGATATAACATATGAACCTTTACTTAAATATAAATTGTTAAAAATCATATCTGTACCTCAGAACCATAGTATCGTAAGTCCAAAAATATCATTTTTCTGATATCAGCTGATCTTTTGTTGAAATTATGTGCTCTATAGAGCCATTCTATCGTATGTCTGCTAAAAAATATATTTACGGATTTAGCTAGAGCTATACAATCGTAAGTCACAACATCTGTTTGAGCCATACTATCGTAAATCTAGATACAATATTTTGGTTCTAAATAGTAAGCTCCAATGAGTGTAACGCAAGTCCAGAGCCGGACTTGCGTTAGTCTGGCTCCTGTACTGTATATAGTAGCTAGTAACTCAAATCCAGTTTTTCAATCAGCTGATTTGTAGCTACATGTGTTTATTGTTGCTTTTGCTCTCGAAGTTGGTGTTTGAGGTTAGAAGAAAGATATTCGAGGTTATTGTGGTTAAAGATTGCATACATTGTCTTTCATATGAATAAAAGCTAGAGTTTAATGGTTATTTACAATGACGGATGGACCATACAGTAATGTTTCAAGTAGAGGAAAACTTATGCTTTCATTGGCACAACATCAGAACACATTAGTAAGTCTTGATCATGGCTATGTTGTTACTTCAGAAGATGTAACAAGTTGCCCAGTGTCTCCATTAATAGAGATTCCTAACATTCAGGAACAAGCACCCAGGAACAGCAGCCCTGCGGCTTTTCTAACTGAATTACAGGTTAGTTCTAATTTTTACTTTGTAGGTCAGAGGTTATGGGTACCTATTGTAACCATATTAATTCATTGTAATCGTTGTTACAAAGCTATGTAACATTTTAAGCTATGTTAATGAAATAAATTACAGATCTGACAAAATATGAATATTTTAAAATTACAAGCTTTAGTAATAAAATTTAATAACCAGTTTGATAGGCCTAATAACAAAAAGGTAAGATTGTAATAGTTTTTTTAGTATTTTGTAGTATTTTAAAATCATTGTATTAATTTACAGACAGTGCAACCGGATTTGATTCAAGAATCATTCCCTGAGGTTTATAGCCTACTAGGACAAAATATCACCAAACATGAAAATCTTATTCAAGATCCAGAAGTGTTTTCGTATTATCTGAGAAGTGTGTTTGTAATGTTTTTCGGCAAAAATAAATAGTTACGTAAATATCTCCTGGAAAAGATGGCCTTGTTCCACGGGTAAGGCAATCCACATCACCAAGGCATGAGTGATCCCAAGAGTCCACAGTTATATGCATCTAGAGGCACTATTTTCAATTGTAATAAGTTTGAAATTTTCTAATATATTGTAAATGTGTGTAAAATGATGTTATATTGTAATTAATTATGTGAAACTGTGTTTAAACAAATTTGGGTAAATTTACATAAATAATGTACTTGCTCATTTATCTCGAACGAAAGATTGATATTTGATATTAAATCGATTGTTTCGCCGGGCGTATATGGAAGTGCAGCCACAAAAATTAAGACGTAACGTAATGAAAATATGTATCATGGCCTGTCCGTAACATGTTTGTTTATAAAATGAGTTTATACCTACAAGGGTACTAACCTTAATTATATATACATATTTCATTGGGTAGGCTACTAATAAACCTTTTTCTTTGCAGAACCAGAAACCGGACATCATCTTCCTGCTGAAATTGTACAAGAGGACTGTTCATCAAACAGCAGTTTATTTTCTGACAATGATCTGGATGATCCCACTTATGTACCCCAGGAGAGTTCAGAAAGTGAAATATCTTTTAGTGATGTCATTGAGATATCACAACCTACAACAGTTGATACAAATACCGTACCTACAGCCGTATCAAATCAATATAAACTTGTTCCCTACAGTGATTCTGATTCAAATGATGACATGATAAATATTCCTGAAAAGGGCAAAAAGAGAGTCAGAAACCCAGTAAACTGGAAAAAAAAACATTAGGAAAAGAAAAGTACTTTCTGGTGAGCAGTACGTAAATTCAAAGGGAAAGGCTGCAGAAGGAAGGCCATTAAAACCTCCATGTCGAGATAATTGTCGATTAAAATTTACAAATGAACAAAATTTACAAGATTTACAAATGAAGAAAGACTCAATATCCATTCCGAGTTTTGGAAATATGACAGAACCTGGGACTTAAAAAGGCAGTTTGTTGCATCTTGCATCAAATCAAAACCTGTAACTAGGCAGCGGCAAAGAGACAGAACGAGGCAGAATAAAAGTGTGAGCAATGCATATATTTTTAAAAAGAACAGTGTTGAAGAAGTAGTGTGTAAAACCTTTTTTTAAATACTCTTTCAATTTCGGATATGTTTACAAGAAGTGTTTTGAGAAAGACAGGTGACATTGGTCTTGTAGCAGGAGACCTTAGAGGAAACCACACACCGATTAATAAAATACCTGATGAAGCAATAGAAGTGATCAAAAATCATATTAAGAAATATCCTGCATATGTTAGCCATTACAGTAGGGAGAGGTCACAGCGGAAATACTTGGGCAATCATTTAAATATTACCAAAATGTACGACATGTATGTCGAAGACTGCAATAAAGATGGCATGAAACCAGAAAAGAAATGGTTATTTTCTAAAGTGTTCAATGAACAATTTAATTATTCTTTTCATTTGCCTGATAACGATACTTGTGATACGTGTGACAAAATTGACTGTAACCTAAAAAATGAACAGTGTCAGGAAAAAATACAAGAACTCAAACAGCAAAAGGAGGATCATTTAGAAGAAGCTTCTCGAAGATATACTTTAAAAAGAGAGGACAAACTCATTGCCAAGGAAAGTGAAGACACTAAAGTCATTACAGCAGACTTACAAAAGTGCTTACCAACACCAGCATTAACAAATTGTCAAAGTTTTTACTTAAGAAAGTTATGGACATTACACTATACAATATATGACACAACAGAAAATAAAACTCATTGTATGATTTGGGATGAGACTGCTGGAGGAAGAGGGAGGAGTGAAATGGCTTCTTGCTTTTTTGCTTGGGGAAGTCAAGAATTAACTGCTAAAACAAAGAACCTTACAGTATGGACAGATAATTGCAGTGGGCAGAACAGAAATCTGAACATGATCTTCATGTACATGTGGCTTATGGAAAAGCTCCCCCATCTTGAAGTAATAAATCATAAATTTCTTCTTGCAGGCCATACACACATGGAGGTTGATGGTAAGCATAGTATAATTGAGAGGGCAAAGAAAAAAGTTCAAAGAAACACTATCTTTACAACCAATGACTGGATGAATTTCATTGCGACATGTGATTCAAAAAATCCATTTCAGACTAAAAGAATGGCTTTAGAAAAATTTCTTAATTTCTTACATCTAAAAGAGAAAAATGGTCCACTTATATCCAGAAAACACAGAAGCAGAACCATTTTTGATATCTGAAGTAGTATGGCTGCAATTGCGAAGAGAAAATAAAGGTGTTGTTTACTATAAAACTAGTTTCAGTGAAGATACTTTCAAACAAGTTGATTTGGAGAGAAACAAACGAATAGGTTTAATAATGCCTCAGATTATACCTCAACTAAGAAGAACAAGAAAGAGAATAAGCAATGAAAAGTATAGGGACATCCAAACTCTCATGCAGTGGGCTCCTGAAGAGTATAGGCAGTATTTTGAAAGCATTCCACATGGAGATGATGTTGGTGACTTCCCTGAAGAAGATTCAACTGAACTAGATTAAAGCAGTGTACACATCTGACATCAAAAAAGTTTTTTTTATCGACTGAAGTGTATCGACCAAAAAGTGAATTATTCTAAAAAATAAAAATTGTGCTTAGCTTTACATAACTTAACCTAATGCTGCTCTTTTTTTATCAGACCTTAAAACTATTAATAATGTTAATCTTAGTAATAATAAAACTAATAAATTTAAATTATTATTAATTCTACCATTTTTTTACTATCCCTACAATTAGTTTTACCATTATGGCCATAGGAGTCTAAGTCCATATTAAGTCACCTATGTTAAAGACCACAACATCGTAAGTCCATTATTAATAAAACTAATTATGTTAAAGAAAAAAATCTTTGACAATATAAAAAATTGGTTATGGATTTGTAAATCTTTACTGCTAAAATAGTTATAATAGTGTATCTTAACCTTGCCCTTAATGGTAACTAGAGTCGGATTGTGTTTTGGGGCTCTTCTGTAAAGTTGACCAGTTGTGACTTACGATACTATGGTTCTGAGGTACAGATATTCCCTTATTAGGATTGTGTACTTATATATTTTATCGGACATTTTGTTAAAAATCAGTTACAAAACCAGTGTAAACAAATTATTGAGAATCTTCCGATACATCAGAAATTCGATGCAAATGAGATAAAAGTTAGTTATTTATTTTTATAAATAGGTTCATTAAAAAAGTGTTTTACTAAACATTTAAGTTGTTTTTGTATGTCTTAGACAAGCGCACGCACATACAATTTGGGTACAAAACAAGATCGATAAGCGTAAAAGTAATTGCGAGTGGAAATGGCAGCTTTTAAAATACAATCACCAATGTACTACTACCAACATACTAATGATCAATAAAAGTCATTAATACACGACTAGCGTCAATAACGTTAACGATCAAGTGAACTAATAAAAGCTATCCGTTCAATGAGATGACCGGTCTTTATTTGCTGCCTCTCTCACAGGAAGCGCGAGAAATGTGTCGGCAATAGTGGGTGTCAACGTCAACCCCAACCCCTACTGATTGCAAATAAACTCAAGTTTTAGAGAAAAAT
The DNA here is from genome assembly GCF_021130785.1 of Homalodisca vitripennis. Taxonomy (NCBI): domain Eukaryota; kingdom Metazoa; phylum Arthropoda; class Insecta; order Hemiptera; family Cicadellidae; genus Homalodisca; species Homalodisca vitripennis. Next base: position 80,679,504 of record NC_060211.1, read on the forward strand.
TCAGACGCGAGCCTTGTCATGTACTGTCGTCCGCTGTTATTGTTGCAATATTAAATCAAATTTAATAAAAATAACACTGAACTAACTGTGGTGAGTAGTTCTACTACAGGCACGTTTTCAGTTTAAAACAAGTTTAATAATTGCTTAAGTATTTGTATTAATAGAAGGGAGTTGCAACCCCAAACCCTCCCTTGGACACTCCTACGCTTAAAACTACGGCAATTTCATACATTTTCCAAATGTCACAAAAACTAAATATATACCAAAAGAGAATACCAAATTTTATAACAAATTAAAAAATAAAGATACACATGTACCGTTTTTGTTAGTACCGAGATAAAAATACAGGTGAGGAATAATTTTTACTGTTGAGTTAATAGAGTGAACAACAAGTAAACAACAAGTAACAACAAGTTTTGTTATTATTATTCATACAAGTGCAAAATGTTTTTTCTAGGTTAATCTTTTATTCTATTGTAACAAAATATTGTATAGTTATGTTTTTGTGTAATATATCATAATTTTCTTTAATTAGTTTTATTACATACTCTACAATGACAGGTTATAAGAACAAAACAATTTTGACCCTGCAATTGAAACAATCAATTACTTATATATCACAATAAAACTCCAAACAAACAACGCACGCTAATTGAAACAAGCGATTTCTTGAAAATATAAATAAATAGTTGTTTCCTCTAGATTAGGGAAGAATCTAAAATTTAAATAGAATGTTGTTGCAAATCTTCCTGTATTTTGCGGAATATCATTACTGTTACAGTGTAATTTGTATGATGGTCAGACCTTGAAAGTATCTTATTATAAAACCATACTGTGTGGGCCCTTTAGTGCCACCAATGTAATAAGTGAGAAACTGGTTGAATTTGTGTTTAGATACGATTTTAATAAAGCTATGAGAGGAATATAATCCATCTTTATAATAATATCAACAATGTTAATTTTTAAATATAACCTTTTTAATAAGTGGCTTTGCAAACTGAGATAACAAATTCATCATAACAAATACCTCCCTGTCATTCCGCCGGACATAGGTCAAATGAGTATTTAATATCCTGAACAAATGAACGAGAAGTAACATAAGGCAGCAAGTAATGAAGAAGAACCTGGACTGTATACTTAGAAACTGGTGGATATACAGGAGCGTTTAAGGAGAATTTTCCTATCAAGGTAAAAGTTCAAGAATAACGTGTCTTCATATACTAGGAGGTTAAAAAACCTAAATACCCAGACTAGGAGTTTTTTTAATAAAATTAAGAAAAAAATAGAACTAAAAAGACCTCTTACAGACTACAATATAAGGAATTTAAAAATTCAAAAATAAAATATGGAGCGGATTCTGTCAAGATTTATGGGGCATAGACAGCCCCTATTCATTGTAAGGTTAGGCAGGGAAGAACCTTGGATCAAATCAGTGGGAGAATATTCATAAAAGACAGAGTGGAGTGAGCCGTTAAGTTCTTAAAACCACTTAGACTACACAGGAGCGGCAGTATTTCCGCTGTGCTACTACACAGATGGGCAGATGTAATAGCTATTAATATAACTTTTAGCATGTAGAGTAAGTTCGTATTTCGGGCATATTTATAAGTTATAGAAGATTAGCCTTGGTCATTTCTACTAGGAAAAAACGGATGACACTTTTGACACCAACAGTGTAACACTTACATATCCTTTAAAGAAGGACAGTTTATGATAGTGCACAGGACATCTTGTGTTTTGGGGCATTTTGTAAGATTAATTATTAAGTTTTGAGTTACTGTAATAATAATAAAATCACCTGTTGTGGCAGTACTAATATGTAAGGTAATGCAAAGATCACGTTAATTTTACAAACACAAGTAACGTTTAATAAATAATGAACATCATACTTAATATTATGGTCTTTACTACTCATATTTATAAATTGAATTACGACGATTTTAAATTTTTGTTAGGCTGAGGTGTCCTACAGCAAAATTATAAAAAAGGCTCATGCTACACGTACATGTACTGTATTATAAAGTGGTCTAACACTCACTTTAAAAATTTATTTTAAAGACAAGTATACATCACAACTTAGCGCCTTCAAATAATGTTTGGCTACATCGTATACGTAATTGTCTCGTAATTACAATTTATAATGGGCAGGCGGTTTAAAAAACGGTATCCTTTATTTCCTAAATTTAATTTGTAACTGCTTAAATGTCTAAATCTAAACCATTCTCGAAACCACGTTAAAATCAGTCAAGCCGTTTAAGAGGAGTTCAGTGACATACACACACAAGAAATATATATTCTACACACACACACGCACGCACGCACGCACACACACACACACGCACGCACGCACGCACGCTCGCACGCACGCACACACACACACACACATTCAAATTGTATACATGGCTATAGCCTAATTTAATTCAATAAATATTGGATTACAAAACGTACTTGCTCCACCGGGACACGATTATGTATTTGGCTATTTCTTTCACATATGTGTTTAATAACTAAAGTAACATATAATCGGAAGACCAAATACCTGTCAAACGACTTGTATTTACATTCATTAAATGGTAGTAGCCTAATTTAATTTAAATAAACACTGAATCAAAAAAGTACTTGCTCCACCGGGACTCAAACCCAGATCTCTCTCTTGCCGGGTGAGTGCGCTACCACTACACCACAGATATGTAAATAAAACGTATTCCCCCAGGTTGGGATTTCGATGCACTTTTATTTTAAAGTGTAGCTGATCTCTCAGAATATCATAATTTATTGAACTATTATGACATTTTTATAGTTAGATAAATTTGACCCAAAATTTACATAAATTTTCTCTAAAGCAAGTTATAACCAAGGAATATTCATACGCCACTTTAGAGACAAGGAGTCGGATACATCAGCAATGCCATTTTTATGTAAATACTACATGCCTATTGAAATTGGATGGATTTAAACCTAAGTTAAAAAGAACGTTCTATATAGTAAATGTTAACAAAGGATGGCTTTACCGCACCCTTTGTGACAAGTGGACGGAGCCCTGTGACCAAAATCATTTTATGCGCAATTTCTCTAAACTTAGGGTTGGATGGATTGGAATTAAAACAGACATGAACACATCAACGTTTTATGGAACAAATGCTAACAGAAAATATCTAGCTGTTTTGGAGTTTCTTTTTACATAACTACTACAAATAGTCGCTTTGAATTCGGATGGATTTCAACTAAAGTTGTTATATGGTATCAATGCGTTTTATTTTTTGGGGAATTTTGAGCAATAAGAGCACAAGTAGCCTACATAGCATATGGATGCACTGATTGGATATAGCAATATAACCATTATCTAATAACTTTTATAGCCATCGCCATTAAGATCGGGATCTACTATATCCCGAAAATACGGGAACCGTAACCTGCCAGAGACCGATAGTTTTCAAAAGTCTGGAATAGCTCGAGGCTTGTAACTGCCATACGCTGGGAGCACCAAGAGCACGGGAGTTTAAATAAAACTAAGTCAAAGGAAATTGCAAGAAGACGGATGCTGCCAGTGACCCGGAGCTGCTAGTGTTGCTGCAAGAGGATGAAAGCTGCTTGATTCCGGGAATTCTAAAGGGTCGTTATTTGCCAGAATATGGGTCCAGCCATAAGCCGAGATCTCACAGATTTTAACACCAAAAGTTGGTAGAGACCGGGAGTTGTTTTAGCCCGAACTTGCCAGCGGTGCCAAAGGACGGACCTGCCCGAGGTTGTAGAGTCTAACAACTTCCAGAGGCCGGAGAGTGAAATTGTCTCAAAGCACCTAGATGCGAGTATTTTCAGGAGCCGGGGTAATTGAATATGCCAGGACATACCATTGGCAAGAGTCTTCTACAGTTTTTGAGAGTTATCAGTAGCCTAAAGCTTCCAAAGTGAGAGTTTCAAGATTCCTGGTGCTTTCATAGGTCAGATTGTTTCCAAACGCCTGTGACTACTTTAGGTCGGGAACTCCTAGAGGCTGACAGATCAGGGCCTGGAAACTTGGAGGTTATAGTTTTTAGAGTTACTGTAATTTACATTCTAAAGGTTTTCAGGATCTATGTGCTTATTACCCATCACTTTCAATACACCACCAATATGTCTTATGAACTGAAACAGAAATCTACCTGAATCTTGTGATCGATGAGCCAATAGGTCTGGTTTTTTCTTTTGTACTTGGCATTTTTATTGAGAATATTGCATTCTTACCCAACATAGTAAAGCCTAAACCTGTTCTTTTTATTAATTTGTGTAACATTGTTGTTGGAGTCTTGTAGTACAGAATACGTTTCGTAATTCTCTTAAGAAGTGTAATGTTACTTTATCCAAATTCTTTAATGGTCCCATGATAATTTGAATACAAACCTGTTCAAATGAGCAAACAGAACAAAATCAGCATCGTTACAATAATATAGATTTATAATAATTTAATTATAAATAAAACTATATCTTATAGGAAGCACATAATAGAGAATTGAAGAAGGGCCACAATTAGGGATTTCTCCAGGTTTCGTAAATGCAACATCAAAATCAACTGAATCCGAATATAATATTCACAAATAAAACAAGGTGTAGTACACTTTTTACAAACTGTACCACTCTGCGCATGTGTTAACGCACGGAAAAAAATCACATAATTTTACAAAAAAACATATGAGTATATTGGCTGAAGTTGAGAGTTGTGTCAGAAAATTACGCATACATAAAATTAATTGTAGGAAAATCAATTAATGTTTTATTTTATTTCTGTAATCTTTTAACTTAAAATTATTTCGTATTGCTGTTATTTGAAAATAGACTTCTAACCTAATGCAAGTTAGACATTTAATTGAGTTCCTTAGTAGATCTGTGTAGATTGTAGAAATGGAGCATTATGGGATGTGGTTGATTTGTATGTAGTCCGTGGTGAGCGAAGTGTCATCTATTGTATTCCGATTAAATGTAGTTTTGTTGTGAAAATAACATGGAAGAAACTAAAGTGATATACCATATAGATGACGAGGAAACCCCATATCTAGTAAAATTGTCTATTGCACCGGAAAGAGTCACTTTAGCAGACTTTAAAAATGTTCTTAACAGGCCCAACTACAAGTACTTCTTCAAGTCAATGGACGTTGATTTTGGGTAGGTACCCAATCTACAAGTTATTTTCTTCAGTATTAACATTTTTGTCTAATGTTAAATGGCACTTATAATATTCTATTCTTTTTATATCATAGCGGCCCATGACTAGTGATAAGCTGCAATAAGAATGCAATTTAATATAAACTGCATAGATGGTAATGAAGTGAATTCATTATATGTCAGTATGGATAAGCTTAAGGAATTTCTCATTGAAATAAGATTAGAATGTCAATGATAAATTGTTTTCCCAGAATAATTTAGTTGTGAGTAATTATACTACTTTACTTTCTTTTAGACCTAGGCCTTGCAAAGTTTGAACAAGCTTCATTTATGTCTAGCTATAGCCTAGCCTTATGTTTGAAACATAGTAACAACACTTTTCTTAGTTAAGCTTGTGAAATTGTCATGATAGCCTATCTATCTTAAACCTAGAGTATTATAAGACATCTGTGTACAAAGGGTCTTGCTGAAACCGAATCCAAAAAGTGCCATCGGTACGCCTCTATGTTGGGGACAGAAAGAGAACAAAATAGCTCAATGTTAAGGGGACTTGGACAAAAAAAAATTATTTTTAACATATATTTTTTTTATTTTTTTTTTATTGTAGTTTGACATTTTCGGAATACAATGATATTAATATTATCACTCACAAAAATTTCTAAATGCTTCAAATAAATTTTTGAAGTTGCCTCTGCAACGCCATTGACGGCTGTATCCAGTGTTGAGCTTTCTTATAGTGCTGATTTTACTGATTTATTATTTACTTACTCTTAGGTTTTGTTTCTCTACGACCTTAGCAGTTTTGACAGATGTCTGCTTGCTTTGTTATTGTCAATTGTTTGTAACCTAGCAACTTTGTTGTTCTGACAATATTTTTTTATTATTGAAAGTTGACTCAGTGTTTATAGACTTTTATTTCAAAGTGATCTTTGATAATATAATGACTAGACCTAAAGGAATCTTTAAAAAACGTACCAATAAAGGTAGTAGGTTTTATAAAAGGTTACCTTCAGTTTCACCAGATGAAGACTCAACAGTTAGGCCTCGGCCTACTACTAAAAAAGTTGTAGTGCCACCCAGTTCTTCTGAGAAGAAATTAGGTAGTAGTGATGACCAAGGAAAGTCGAGTGAAGAAAAGAAGGAGAGCTCTTGGAGAGGAAGAGGAGAATGATGAACATTATGTTCCTGGAGGGTTTTAGAGCTCAAGTATTGTGAAAAATATACTTTTTATCTAAATTTTTTGGTTTTTTGCGTTTTGCCGAAAATTTTGATTTTTCACACAAATGACCCGTTTTCTCTGAAAGTACTAAAGATAACAAGCTGAAATTTTTACAGGATGTTTAGTACTTATTTATGATGCTACTGATCTACAAAGAAACAATTATAACAAGTATTGACTTATTAGGCCTCATTTTACTGAAAAATAGTCTATATTTCAGGGTTATTTTGAACTCGCTAGATAAAAAAAATCATAACTTGGCCAAACAGAGTTATAAGTTCATAAAAATAGATCAGTAGCTTTGTATAGGACCACATAGTAAGTGATAAAAATATCAGGTTGGTATCTTTATTACTTGCTAAGATAATGGGACACAAAAGTACCTAATTTAACATGGGTTTATATGGAGCGTTCAAGTCCCCTTAATGGAGATTATTAAGATGTCAATAATTTAAAAATGATTTCCAAACATTTGTCTTTGTCAGGTGATTTACTGTAGGTAACCTTGATAGTTGGTGGTGTTAATACTGAGAGCAGATAGGCTACAGTATAGTAAATGGTCATTACCTCAATTGAATTAGCGTAACAAATGATCAATTAGTAATACCTATACTATTCTACTCTAGAACATCTAAATATCTATTCTAAATAGAAGAAAATTCTAATTAAAGTAATTTACAATTGATTAGGTCTATTTCCAGCCCTTTAATATATTGAATACACACATATTTTCTAAATTAATTCAAAGTAAAATCATGTTATGGTATTTGAGTAATGACAGCAAGTACAATGACAATGTGCTTGTGTTACTTGTGTCAAAAGCTGTCAAACATGTGTATCCTTCAAAATAGTAACAAAGTGGCAAAATGTTACTATTTAAATGTTTTGTGAGGTACATTTTATAAATACACATAGCATGTTTAGTTTTTATTTATTATTAAATTACTACTTATTAAGTACAAAAACAGTTGATATCCTATATTAACCCTTTTACTGCCGGACACCTTTTTTTTAGTTTGTTGAAAAAATGCCGGGCTGAAATTGACTAAAATGTAATTGATTTTTTAAAAAATCATGGATTCATTATTTTTTATCATAAATTGATAAACTTTATCTTGTTTTTTTCCTTATAAGTTGTTAATTTGCTACAAAAAATAATTTAACCCTCCATCTGTTAGACGACTAGTCACTAGTCGCCAAAAAATGTTTCTCCAATGTTGAACGACTAGTCACTAGTCGTTCATGCAGTCATCTTTTTAATCAAACTTTTCCTTTCGAAAATAAGATTTTAGTAAGACAAATATTATATCACATTAATTGGGAGGTTTCACAGAATAATTTGATGTATAGTTTATTGAATAATAATGCCTAATAAGTGTTGCACTGAAATTATAAAGTTGCAATACAAATGTTCGTTTGCCGTGTCTGCTCGCGCCCCATCGAGAGAACGGAAAAAAAAACGGGAATTTTTCCCTATACTCTTGACGAGGGAAATGTTGTGTGGGAATGAGCTTGGGCTACATCACTGCGTTCGGTATTCCTTTCTTTACAAGAACATCTGCTTTCAAACATCTATTTTTAGCTCCACATTGTGAAGAAAGACCTTCGAAGCGACCATTGTGTTGCGACATTTCTGTAATGTTAGACGACTAGTTTGACTAGTCGCTAGTATTTTGGTGTATATAATACTATTATTAGTGATGTGTTTATATCAAAGTACATCAAATTTTTCGTTGTGAAATTTGCCACCTAGTGATATGAACATCTTCATGGAATTAATCAAGTGTGTGCGTGTATTTGATGAACAAACTTTATAAATTTCGAGGGGACTGTGACCCGCCATATTGATTCACCGGCATCACTGACTGTTGCATTTGAACTTGTGTTGTAAGTTCTAGGATTTTATTTATACACAGTAAGGTTGAAGAATGGTTTTTGTTTTTGTTTTATATATTGCATAATAATTTATTGACATACACAGGTGAGCCTGTAGGCTAAATTTTTAATTATAAACTTTTATACACAGGACTAGGCCTAGTTTACAAATAGTGTTTATTTTATTTATTTTTATTTATCGAACAATATGAGTGACCTAGTAAATAAGTCAGGTGAACTCAGACAATTACTCTTAGATGATGAGTTTCTAACCGACAGTGAAATTGATGAAACGCCCCCCGTAACATCAACACCAATTCACCCTTGGCCCAGCACATCTGCAGGGGATTTCAAGACTCTCGTCCTCTCTAGGCCTAAGGGAGGTGAATTCCTCCGATATAGAGGTGGCAAATGAATCGGAGAGTGAAAATGGATTCTTTGATGTCGATGAACATCTTTGCCCTGTCTGAAAATGATTTGGATGTGTCGCTCACAGACTTTTCGAGTGGTAGTGGGGACGATTACGAACCACTAGAAGGGGAGGAAGAAAGTTCAAGCGATGATGCCCAGAAACGCCCCAGAAAAAGAAGACGGCGACAGCCTTTGGCATCCCCGCCACCTACTGCGGAATTACCATATTTAGCTGCTGAGCCACCGGCTGTACAAACCCTCACCACCAGCTGCGGAGCCCCAACTTCCTCCTGTCCAGCCATTGTGGTTGAGGGCGTATCCTCCTGAGAGGCCAAGACAGGTGAAAATCTAAATTTAAGGTTAGAGGCCCTGGACCTCGACACACCGAAAGGTGTTCGAAGCCAATAGACTTTTTTTATCTGTTCATGAACAATTTTGTTTTGGAACCTGATGGTTCGGGAAACAAACAATTTTGCTCAAAGACACATTGATTCACTACGAGCTAGAGGGAGGCTTCGTCCCAGTTCACGGCTGCTCTCTTGGGTCAATGTGACTGTTGAAGAGATAAAGAAGTTTTGGGCTCTACTAATCAGCATGGGGCTTACGAAAAGAGAAGACTGTTGAATCATACTGGGTCGACCCACCCTAGTTGTTCATACCTTTCTTTTCTAAGACCATGGACATTACGTAGGTTTTCAACAGATCCTAGGCATGTTTCATGTATCGAATCGTGAATCTCCAAACAAGGGCCACCCTGGGTATGACCCTTGGGTGAAGGTGCGTGATTTTTATCGATCACATGAACGATGCCTTCAGGTCTCACTTTGTGCCAAGCCAGGAAATCTGTATTGATGAAAGTATGATTGGCATGAAGAAAACCGTTGTACTTTTATTCAATACATGGCTAATAAACGGCACGCAAGGTTTGGCATAAAGAAATTCGAACTTTGTGATTCTGCGACGGGATATGTCATGCAATCGGCATTATATTCAGGCAAGGACTTTTTGGAAGGTGGGATCTGATCCATTTACCCAAAAAGTTGTGGATGACTTGATGACGAATGCTGGCCTATACCGTAAATATTACCACCTGTTTACCGACAATTTTTACACAAAAGTCCCTCTTGCAAATTTTTTATTCACAAGGAAGACCTTTCTTACAGGCACTATCAGTAAAGGAAGCAGATTTATTTCAAAATCTTGTAAAAGAATCTAACATATCAGTTGGCGAATCCCTATATTTCAGGAAAAACAAGGTGCTTATCGTGAAATATAGGGAACGCAAAACTAGAAAACCTGTCATGCTTATCACTACGGGCCTAACCATGCAGAGGATCAGGAGGTGGTAAGTCGTAGTGGTAAGCACAGTATCAAACCGGTTGGTAATAGCAGGATACAATCAACACATGGGGGGTGTTGATTGCAAAGATAAAAGTATTTTTCACTTGACCTGCAGCCGCACAACCAAGCGATACTGGAAGAAAATTGTATACAATTTTGTTGATATGGCGCTCCTAAATGCTTATATCTTGTACAGATACCACTCTGAAAAGCCTATGAGCAGATGGGAGTTTATGAACAACATTGTAGACAGTCTTCTTTTAGTTGCTGCTCCAGTTCCTCAGGGTGATGCACCTCTACATCAGCGCCCCACCCCCCCCACCAATCATACCTTGCAATCCTTGCCGGGGAAAAACAATAGAAAGTGTACAGTGTGTAATAAAAAAACTACAATCTGGTGTGCCGATTGTAAAATTGGAATCCACTACAAGTGCCAACCCAAGTTTGAACACTTTCCTTCGTCCTGAACAGAGAAGACGTCGAGTGGTCAACTCGTCTTCCAGCGAGTCCGACTAATTTTTTTGGATTAAAAATGCCATGGATTTATGTATGTACATATTTTTTATTATTACAATAAATTTTACTTCATTTGAAGCATTTTCTGTCAGTATATTGTGTGTTTTTATCAACTTTTATTTCTGGAAAAAAACAATTCTCAGAATTTACAACAAAATTTTTTACATATTAAACATTAGAAAATAAGCTAAATAATATATTTTTCTGTTCTAAAATTTTATGCTCTACAACATAGGGAATGTCTAAAAATATAGTAAGCATACAGAAAAATATCTAAAAAATGTTGGAATGTGATTATGTAATTTTTTGTAAAAATACAACGATTCACAATTGACCAAAAATAAATGTAAACACTTTTGGGAAAGTGTAATTTTTTAATGTTTTGCATAAAGAACCTTTCTTAGAAGAATTTTGTATATCTTGAAAAGTGATAAAAAATTATTAATATTTTTATGAGGCTTTACTTTTGGATTTTTTTTTTTTTTTTTTTTTTTTTTTTTTTTTTTTTTTTTTTTTTTACTTATAATGAAAAAAAAAGTACTAAATAGAAATTAAAAAATTACTCCAACTGCATATACATGTTTCTGGTTTCATACTGAAAAAGAAAATATATAATAGTGTATACTTTACTTCAAAAATAAACATTCTACATAGGTTTGAATGAAGGTGTGCACAACTAGCAAAATAGTGCCTGCCATTATAGGAATTTGAACTGCCAGATCCAGGGTTAAACATTTTCTGTCCTTAAAAAATATATATATTATGTCATGAAACAAAAAATTTTAAATAAATAAAAATTATTTTTTGAGTTTGCACTTTAACAACTATATTTAAATATTAAACCACCCACCATAATTATAATTTTTTATTGTATAGTAATTATATATATATAAACATTCCCAAAAAGTTTTTAGGGACATACCTTGAAAAATACTGAAGCTGTGATGAATTTTTGAAATTGGTGCAATATCCTCGAATTTCAAGATAACACGTTTATTGATACATAACTTTACACTATATCGCTTTATAATACATAAATCACTTTTATAATACATAAATCACTGTCCATTGATATGAAAATATATAATACATAATAGAAAATTAAAGTTAAAAGACACTTTGATCAATATTTACAAAAATATATATACATTTTTAGGTTCATAGGCCTGCTGATTAGCACTTGTGTTCCCCAAAACTTGTGGGATGAACACCTTTTTTACAGTTTTTGCAGACAGTCCTGGTTCTCTTCCTCTTCACCTCCAGTACTCATTTTATTAATTGTAAAAATATGTAGATTTACAAATATAAAATGTCAAATAAAGTGTTAAAACACGAAACAACACAAGTGGAACTCACAACTAATGAGATCGACCATAACCTCATCAAACCAAAAACTCGAGTTATAACCAAAGAAGTTCAGTAACAAAAATGGCTTCCATAGATTATAAAAACCTGTTTTCTGTGTGTTGTCCATATAGTAATGAATAACACAGCTGAATTTCGATGCATTTGGACAACATTGAAAACCAGTATAAAACAAATACGAGACGGCTTTTATAGCGCACGTTGGCGATTTTCGCACAAACGGCAGCGTGCGCAATCGCGCACGTCGGCAGTAAAAGGGTTAAATAGTTGAACTCCTGTAATATAAAACACCTATAGACAATACACAATAATTCTTTATTTACATCATTCATTGAGAACAGTAAATGTGTCACCAAAACCACTACAAATATTCAAAAGTCTCTCCAGTTTTCAAATTCGTCCACTATGTAGAAAGGACGCTGTTGTAACCATGCTATGATGTTTCTTCTCAACTTCTTATCGCAGTGGGTGTTTTTCACTTCTTCCGGCAAGATTTTGAGGAATTTTGGTCCCAGATAACTTATGTCGGTTGTTTTTCATAGAGTGTGAGATGATGGATCGGAAGTACTGTGCTGTTGGCTCTTCTAGTGTTATAATAATTATAACAAATATACACAATTATTGTGTATATTAGTTCCTCTCTGATTAATTTATAACGTAATACGATTTTTTTAAATCCTCTGAAAACTCTGTTTTTGACAGTTTCCTATAACTCCGCGTCTGCTCAAACTCAGTATAGCCAGATTTTAAAAACCGATTATCATACCAACAACGAGAAATCATCGTACTTTCATATAAAATAATCGTACCAAACACATTTAATGAAAAAGTATGTTATGTTCGTATAATAAATTATGTTATAATTAACTTTTGGTTTGTTATTTGTCAAAAATCTTTCATGGTACGATAATAACTACCCATCGTGTATCTTACTGGCGCATAAAATCAATGAAATTATCATACCTATGATAATTATCGTACCTCTGGCAACACTATCCATTAAGGTAAGTGATAAGTTACTGAAATATGTTATTCCTGTCAACGATGCCTGCCCGCTGTGCTTGCTCTTTTAGAAAAAAATTAACTCGAGCTTGCAAAAGTCGAATCCCAGATCACGTGATGCCCCTGCTCCTTAACGCAATAATATCCGAAAGGCATCAATATAATACAATAATATACTTTCCCCCCAGTTCATATGCACCTGTAATAATAATACTTGGCTATAAATGCCCAACCCATGAAAAAAGTCCATTTTCCATGGTCACTCTAATGTAAATAAATACCTAGTATTTATCTAAATTGGGTCAATGACTATACATACGCATTCCAAAGGCTTCGACGTAACTTTTGATGTAGGTTTTGTTGCATTCTGGTTAGATTCTGAATTTTATGGCGGTTGTAAAGTGATCGCGTCATTAAAATCGACCGCTACGCGGACGAGCTGTCGCGTATTTTTTTTGCGCTGCTGTTTATTTCACAAATGATATTGAAAGTTTTTAAGTGTAAATGGGTTTGTACTGTTAGTATCTTCAAATTATTTCGTTTGTGTATATTGTTCTAGTCTGTGTGTAAGTAGAACAATGACTTGGGAGCGAGTTACGGCGATCGTAAGCATCGAGTACTTTACTAAATACGTTTATATAGTTTTTTGTGTTTGTTCAGTGATATTTATAAACAATGAGTCGTAAAAACATTGCTGACAATGAAGACCTAGTATTGCAGGCATTAGATTTAAGCATTATCAGTACACAAGACACAGAGTGTTAGGTTAGGTTAGAAAATTTCTAGTTTTGTAGTGGTTCATATTTTCATATTTATTTTCCAAACTTTATTTATAAGTATAAAAAAATGTGTATATGTCTTTTTGTAAATAATTAAATGGAGTATGAGATAGAATAACTAAAAGTGAAAAAATAAAATATTTCAATAATACTAAGTTGTGTCAAAATAAAAAAACTAAATGTTTTGCTCATAAAGTTTTCGTCAATGATTTTTTTTTATTTGTATAAAAACGTTAAATAAGTGATCAATGTATTATATGTATAAAGAGAATATATTTATCTAAAAAAAAAAAAAAAAAACCCAAGTCATTATACCAATAAATAAATTTGTTATGAATTTTTAACCAGACCCTTGCAGAATCAGGCATTTTCACTCAGCATTTTATGCATACCATATAGCAAAACGCTGCAGCACTTAAAGGGTTAAACACTTGAAAACAGGGGCTGCAGTACAATAAGCAGCCACAATCATAACTGAATCATAGATTTTCATGATTATCTAAACTTCTAAAAACAAGAACCAAATTAGCCTACATTATAGTTATTTCAAATTACAGTACAGTTAAGATATTTTTAGGGATAGATTTTAATAAGTGGCCTACACTCGTTATTCGATTGTTTTTATCGAACGGTTCGATGTTTTTATCTGAAGGAATAATTCAATAATAAAATTTATTTAACTTTAGCACATGATTCATTAGTTATAATAATTTAAATATATACAATAAACAACAAGACTTAACTAGTATTTTGAGACTTTGGAATAGGCGATGGATATGAGGAAAATATGTGAGATATTTCTCACAAGTGATTTCACAAAAGCAGTTACTCATTGATATCAAGCTGGGCAAGTTATAAATATTGGAAGGTTTCTTTGATACTAAGTCTTGGCCATAGTTGTTTTTCTTGTTTTGTAATGTTAGTGTTAAATTTCTGTTTTTAAATTGTAATGTATGAGATTCTTCTTGTTACAGTAATTTATTAAAACTCTTTTTTTGTGTACGATTTTTACATATCGAAGTTGAATAATATATTGAATTGTTCAATACAAATAACCGAGGCCGCTTATTAGTCTCCCCATTTTTAGCTGCAGTATAATAAGTAGTCACCACCACAATTGAATCAATTTTAGATATATATATATAAAAACCAAAATGTCTAACTGAATCAACTTAAAAAATAAAGTATCAGTCCATCTGTCTTTATATCTAAAAAAGTAATAATTTAATGATGAATAAACAATGTTTAGGCTAGGCCATGGTTTAAAAAAATGTAACAAACAAAACTGTAACTTTTAGTTATTTTGTACTAGACCTATTTTGTAGGATAAATGTGTGACATCCTGTGACGTAAATAACACAAGTACATCACCATTGTGTACATTGAGTACAAGTAACTAGAGAGTGATGTTTTTCTGCATATTGAATATACAAGTTGGTGTTTTTTAAAGTAGAATATTATTAAGTTTAGCTTCATTTTACTTTCCACTTAGTACAGCATCTGAAATCTGACTTTATAATGTGGAATCCACATCTGTCCGAAGAAATTGAAGAAAAATCGGTGGCTGAGTAATTTAAAATGGACTTTTTACACTGTTTGACATCAGGAGACACCTAGACTACAAAAGAAGTTTGTCTGGTTTAACCAGCAGCCATCTAGTGTAATGTAGATGAAGAGCTATTTTCATTCTTTCATCAGGTGCACTGTATAATTTAGGAGTGTCTAATGTTGAAACTATGCAAAATGTTGTTTTGAATATCTTTTTCATTTTTTTGGATCTCTATAAGGACATGGACCCCAGATTCAGGATTCAATCCTGTTACAAAGTCAGATTTCAGACGCTGCACTAAGCGGAAAGTGAAATAGTATTAGTCTTTTAGAATTCTATACTTTATTGATCAATACTATCTCGAGGGATGTTTTTCGTTCATAGGCATTAGCCCTGTCTACAAGGAGGCATTACAACCAAATGACATTTTATGCAAAATTGATGTGCCTCTACACCCTGTCTCCAATAGACATTTTGGAATGTTGGAAAATACTGTCAATCAGATCCAAGAACTCTATGAAAAATTTAAATAGTTTAAGCAGTAGATAAAACAAAAGCTTAGTTGCAAAAAAGCGTTTAATTAAAAAATTGCTATTTTATAAAAAACACCTTGTTTTTTTAATCTCAATTAACTTAATAAATAGTTTTCACCATTAAAAACACATTATGGTATTGAAAATTCCATTGTTAATGATCTAAATCACCAACATTTGGTTACTCGTCCCATCCGTTACAAATCAGTGTCCCATGCGTTACATTAGAACATGATTTATTGCTAGATAACGTTTATTATAATGATAAAGATAAGTATAAAACTGAAAACTATGCAATCTGATAATAGGTAGTATTTTTCCTGTTGTGTTAAAGATATGGACAGAACTGAATTACTCCCATAAAGGGAATCATCACTTGCTACACTTACTAATTGTGTCCCATCCGTTTCACATTTTTGAACTCTTTTAACTCTTAAAATAATAATTGTATTTTTTAACCACTTCCATATTAATTTACATCAACTCTTTAAGCAACCAATTATGTTGTAAAATTTCACTTTAATACCCATTATTTAACTCATACAGCTTTCTTTAGGGTAAAAAACACAGTAAAACTGTCCCATCCGTTACAAAAGAATGGCTGTAACTGTCAACCTATTCAACTACTACAATGTTTCTTTTACAAGGCTTTTAAAATCTTTTCTAATTTTCAAAAACTTAATTGTTTTCTTTTGTTTTTTTTTAAATTTAATTTTTAATCATATTCCTTTCGAAATTACAAAAAATGATTTGAAGTGGCTAAAGTAAATATTTACCAAAAGTTTAAATAGACATGAAAGGCAGATTTAAGGTTTAGTTGAGAGTTATGTCATTTTCAACATGCTACTGTATTGCATGAAGAAGCCCAAGATAGAAAAATAACAGCCATGGTCTTAGTCTCTGATAGATTTTGCCTGTGCTATTATTATTTGACATATGAATTTTAACTGCTAATGAAAACATTGAAATTAAACCTTACATTTAATCAACCTGGGCTTCAATCAGATACTAATATTTTTAATGGCCACATAATAAGCAGTCTTATGTTGATTCTGTTGATCTGGATATTCCCAAGATTCCACTTCAACTGCTATTTTTAGGCAAAGATTTTAAGAGATTGCTTGAATAAATCTTAATGAATTAAAACTAACAAACTGACAATGTTTAATCATACGTGGTTCAATTAATCTATTTCAATTTCTAGTTTGTTTGTAACCAGTTATTTACAATCTACTAAGAAATACATAATACATGCTGTTACTTTTAGGCAAAATCTTGCTAAAATAGGAGCAGATACTACCTACGATGGCATTGTACCAACCAAATTTTACTTTGGTGTAGGCCTAAGTCATAACAAGCTGTAATCAATTAAATGTACAACCATAGTATAAGCCTGAGTTGTTTGATCAGGTTTTTTATCGACTTTAGGGTATTAAATACATGTAAATAAACATAAGTATAACTCACTCATTTCATAAGTGAACAATACTAACCAAACCATAAACACTTTCTATTTATTTTGTATCTACATACAATCCACACTGCTAGTGACTTAGTTGCTTTCTATGAATCAATTAAGTGGTTTTAATTTGTAAATTGTGTCATTAAACATGTACATTATTGTTCAATGTATATTTCATTAAATTTTTCTATTGAAAACATAACGCAAACAAATTGTGGTTGATATGATGCATAAGCATCCTACATTTCAATTAATATTATTTTCAAGAACTATTATGCCGTGAAAATATACTTTGTCCTAAATTCAGAATGTTTTAATGTAATATACTTCATTTATTAAATAAACAGTAAAGTAATGGTAAGTGATTTGGGGACTCCTAGAAGTTTTAACAACATAAATAGCCAATGAATAAATACTGTATGCCCAAAAGGACATCTTTTAAACTGTCATTTGCACATTGAGGTATCCTCGTATATCCTTTAGATCAGTTATAATCATTTTGAGAAATCATCAATCATCATGACCTCTGTGTTGGCTTATATGGTAGTTGTTGGAAACCTTTTATGGTACATAACAAGTTGTTGGAAATGATTTATGAAAGGTAATTATCATTTTTACAATCCATATATGATCTTATGGTATCATTGAAATTTTTTTTAATGCTTTAAACAAAATGCAATGTACTTTTTGCAGTTAGTTGTTCTCCTCCCTTTCATCGCAATTTTGCAAAAGCCTTTCCCAATACAGCCGCATTATCTCGGCTCGTTTCTAAAAATGTGACGAATGCTTGTGCAGCTTAAACCCTGATCACAACTAATGCTCCAAATTTTCATGTTACACATATAATTTTACTCTTAATTAACACTACAAATGATTTTGTAATTAATTTTTACAAAATATACTGTATAATATTTTTATAATGCATCAAAAAGCAGGTTTAAAAAACAAAACTTTATTCTACAATTATAAAAAAACGAAACAACAAATCCTAACACCATGAGAAGTTAAATTATTTTTTGTTTATTCAACCAACCATGTGAATTTAACAAAAATTGATAAAAATTTACTTGTTCTAAAGGTAGTCTACATAATATGAAAGTACAAACATGTAGTGATATCAATTAAAATATACATCTGAGGAGTGTGTTCTACAGTCAATATGTTATATTCTGTTAATAGTTTGATATGGCTTACCAGTTATGGGAATGTTTTGAAAAATCATAGTTTGTTTTGAGGTGATAAGTATTACGACTGGAACTGTGAGTTAGTGTGAGACCTTACAAAGAACAATTCTGCCATAAAGTGCAATGTTGAAACTGGTTGAGTGGATTGTTTAACATTTTTAAATAGTGCTTTTATTATGTTCATCATTTCTTTATTTATAATTTCATGTATACATAAAATAGAGTAAATTTATTCTAAAGTAATGTATAATATAACAATCAATTGCAAAGTTAATGTTAATCATGTCAAGTAGTTAAACAGTATAAAGTGTCTTGGTGTCAGTTGTTATTATAGAATATTGCTAGGATGTAGAAGGACCGGTCTGAAATGCCCAGCTCAGTCTTCAAATCTTGTCCTCTTAGTCTTGTAACGTTTTTCATACAAGGTAAGTCTGTGTTGAGAAGTCATAAAGGAAGGTAGCATGTCTGATATTATAGTTATGTACATTATAGTGTATGGGGGTTCATGTTGGTCAGCATATTTGATAACCTCTTGTAAGTAAAGACTGCTCATTGTCTTTATCTGAAGATCTCTAAAAGAGTTGTGGCAGATTTCCAATAGTTGTATATTCACTAGAAACTGTATGGCTCGTTTCTGCAGGATCAATGCCCTTTCCATGTTGCAGAGTGAAGTTCCACTCCAAATAGTTAGGCCAGTCTGCAGACGGTCAGCCGGCCGAATCTACCACCTGCAGTTTTCGTTGTCACAGCGGCATTGGCTGGACAACAGCTGGTAGAAATCCTTTGAGTTCCCCAATCAACTATTCATGTGAACAATTTCTCTGCACACGTAATGATCAGTCGGACAGTATTTGAAGTGTTCAAACCAAATAGTCAAGGTTATATGAGATACCTTATGTTGTGTTGATACATAATCCATGCTATAATCTAATGACTATGTTGTGACTTGAACCACAGCCTTTCTTCTATTTATTTACTTGTGTTGTTTTAATGGAGTGATTCTATTCTTGTATTATCTTGAAGGGCAAACAAAATATTTAGGTGCCTGTAATGGATAACATTAATTGTGCTCGTATTCTGGGGGCAACTATGGAAGGTTCTGTTCTGTACTAGTGTTTACTTATTCTACAGATCACGAATTAACTGCACTTCAGTAATTTCTGAAGCAGATAAGTTTCTGGTGCATCTTCATATATTGGCTGGCATTGGGAAATGTTCGGAACTACAATACTTTCCTACTGTAACCAGGGCTACCACCAACAATGATGAATTGGAAAAACGTGAATTATGCATTCAGGCTTCGGGAAAAAAATGTGTGAACTATGAATTTAATTTTTATAATATCCCTAGAATTTCTGCTAGGGATGGATTGATTCCATTTTCAATACAGTGACTCTTTTCACTCGATTCGTGTACCAAATGAAATGCTTAAAATACGCTTCAAAGAATTACGATTTCACAATATTACAACTGGTGGTGTGTGGAAGCTGAATCTCTAATCTAAATAAAGTAAATCTATTCGTGGATGATAGCTGACCGACAGTACGCAAATTACAGATTGCTAAAACTTGTTTATGTAGTTCTTTGTGTATAAAATCTATTTAGGAACATAGTAACAAAATAACATAATATACAAATACTATTTTAATTTAAGTTTGTAATTTCTATATCTGTATTTGGCGTGTCTGCTAATTCTATGTGTGGCCGTTAGCTGCTCGGTGGTAGATAGATGATCCCTAATATTTATTTTATCTCTACATCGTACTTAGTGTAATAGTATATAAATGAATTTTCTATAAATATATTTACGGCCAAATACAAAATAATTGAATCGGAAAAAGTAAGTGCTCTGTGGTGTAATGGTAGCACATTCACCCGGCAAGTGAGAGATCCGGGTTCGACTCCCGGCGGAGCAAGTACTTTTCGTGATTCAATGTTTATTGAAATTAAATAAGGCTATTGCCATTTATACAATTTAACGTAAATAAAAAAGTCGTTTGACATGTGTTTGGTCTTCCGATCATATGTTAGTTTGCTTATTTAAACACATATGTGACAGATACGGCCAAATACAAAATAATTGAATCGGAAAAAGTAAGCGCTCTGTGGTGTAATGGTAGCACATTCACCCGGCAAGTGAGAGATCCGGGTTCGACTCCCGGCGGAGCAAGTACTTTTCGTGATTCAATGTTTATTGAAATTAAATAAGGCTATTGCCATTTATACAATTTAACATAAATATATATATATATATATATATATATCCACATATTTTTAGGTAAATTGAATGCATTCTGGAATCTCATTTTATAAGCTGCTATGTATATTATTTGAAAAGAGTAGGTAGAAGATATGATTTTTAGTTTTAAAAATACCCCAAGTTAATTTTACAGAATTTCTGAAAATTCTTTTGAAGTAGCGTGGCATTCTTAGGCTTGTTTTCCCAAAAGGTCAAAGTTAAAAGTTGAGTTTAGATGAAAGTATTTGGTTAATTTGTTGGTTGAACCAACCTTGTGTACCGGCAAAATCGTGGTCTCGTACCGAAAGTTTGTGCGCGGCTAACCTCACAATGCTGGACTGCAGTCTGGCCCCTCGGTAGCACTGTGTTGGTAATTGTTTGTTCTAGGTTATTAAATATTTGATTTGTTATGTCTACACATTGATAGAAACACAGATACACAGAGATAAAAACTAAGGAGTTTAAAATAAGTGTTAGCGATGAATCGTCACTGAATTTTTCGCTTATTTCTAAACCACTGTAGCTTTGTGCCATTTCCTGCACATACTGCTGGTGATGACCTTCACCTTTCCACTTGGCGTAAGGGTTGAATACAGTACACCCTGTTACAGTTCTTCATTTGGTTTGAAAATAGATTATCTAAACTGGAGATTTAGGTGATTTACAATGCATTAATTTCGTTTTGGAATCGTAAAGTAAAAAACCACGAGTCATCGCAAGTAATAATTACTACCATAAATATGTCTATTTCCATTTCAAAATTATAGAACTTTTACATATTACATCATAAGAGCTTTTAGTAAGAAAGCTAACAGACTCTGAAAGGGGAAATAATTCCCCTCCCTGGCCTACGATAGTTTAAGTGTTACTGAAAAGTTAATCTATTAATTGAAAATATGAGATAGTGGACAGAAATTGTAATGAGAATATCTTCTAATGACCACTATTTATCTCACAAGTGCTGTCACTTACAAGAAAAGTGCAATGTCATTCAGAAAAAAACATGCTATGCCTATGGTTACCCTATTACTTAGCAATAAATTGCATGTGAAGCAGCAGTTAATTGCTAGTTATTCTTGTATTTATATTTATAAAATTAACTGATCAGGGGGCATTTGTTCTTTGTAGTATACTTTTACTTTGTAGAAAAAATTAGGTGTAAAATTCATTGTGTTGATTTACTCAAAGAAATTGAAACTTAATCTCTTAATCATTCTAGGGTGGTGAAAGAAGAGATAATAGACGATGATGCACATCTTCCATGTTTTAATGGCAGAGTTGTCTCATGGGTAAGCATCATCTATGTATTATTATGATGTTATACATTTGTGTATTATATGACTTTAAAATTTTAGTTTATTGCCACGTTATGTATAATTGTTCTATGTCACACTTTTGAAGTTAGTGTCTGACTTTTTAGAGATTTTTGTTTGAATATGAATATTGTAAAAAATTAAATATTCTAAGAAGGAATCTATATTGGTTGTATAAGGTGTAAATCTTTTAAGTTCACTTCAAGAAAGAGCATATGAGGTAAAATTTTAAAATTCCAGAATCATTACCTATATTTAGGTAGAGATTAGTTGAAGAAAAAGCCATTGTTATTGAAAGCTGATGGCTGTTTGTGACAAAGTGCTGAGTTTATTCATTATAGTTTGAAGCATATTCTTTAGAGCAGAGTGGCTGATGTTTCGGGGTGTGTTGTAGTGAATCAACCTTTAGTTTTACCTCATAATAAATTTGAAACATTAACGTCATTATTTTTAATTGCAGAATATATATTGCAAAAAATAATATTGTGTGTGTGTGTGAAATTCCTGTAGCGTGAGGTGGAGACTTTGGTCTACTCCTAAGATCATCATTAATGTTTATGCAACCTTCATCAAAACCAATCACATTAGCACTTTTTACACTGTATCCTTCCTATTTGTATATAAGATTGTGGTTTATTAAGCAAACAGAATTTAAAAGAACGAACAAATACAACCTTATGTTATGAACGATCTGCAGTTTTTTATGGCAGATCGTTATGGCAAAACTTAAAATTTGAGTTTTGATTTATTAGTTAGTATTAAACCAATGTAGAAGAATGCTTCATGTAGTGTCATGAGGTGATACAGAAAGTAAAAATTGTTATACAATGTATGTAAAATGGTAATCAAACTCTTTATTATATAAAAAAATTATAAACACATTTACCATATGTTTTATATGAATAAGTGCAAAGATTAATAAAAAGTCAAATGTTACATGAAGGAAAAATTACAGTAATTCCAGAAAGTTTTGAACTCTCGTTTGGCAATGTTGAGTGTTAAAAATGTAATTTTTCTTATTACAGTTAGTCTCGGCGGAGGGCAGCAATGTTTCAGATGGCACATCTCAATGTACAGAAAGCGCAGGGGGTCACTCTGATGGTAAACCTCAACCAGAACGAGCTGCTGAACCTCCTCCGTAAGTCACTGCCACTTTTTTTAAATATTTATGGATAATGTATTAATGCAATTAGCTGAACAAAATCCTTGCATAAGAACACTTTACTCTCAAGACTTTAATTGTCATCTGGTATAGGTTTTAAAATTACATGTGCTTGTTATATAGTCATCTTTACTATACTTTGTCTGTCTATCCTGTATCCTATTTATATCTTTTAATTCCTCTTCTTTTTTTCTTTCTTTATCTCAGGTTTCACAATCCATTCTTCCTGTGCTGGTAGATCTATTTTGGCTGATGTGTAAAGGTTTCTTTAAGCCACTTTGAGATGTGTGATTTTTAATCAAAAGTATACTTTTTTATGAGTTTTTTCCAACATAAAATGAAAAATTTGGTTATTTTATGAAATAACTAAAATTTTCTTATAGAAAGAAAGAAAACTATATATAGTCTTGTTATATAGTTATTGTTGTAAGATTGAATTGTAAAATAGTAACTTTTGGTTTCTTTAGCTTCTAGAAAAACGGTTTACCATAAATCAATTAAGATATCAAAGATAATTACTGATATATCTGTAATTAAAACATTTTATACAAATATAAAATGCTATATGAATGTAATACATATAACTGCACATTATCAATCCACAAGACTTTCACTAGGTAATAAAGCAGATGTTGTGTACTACCCAACATGTATTGTAAGAAAAGTATTGCAGATGTGTTTTATTGTATGCTTATTAATGTTATATAAACATATTATATTTATATATAATATGATATGTATATGTGTTTGACTGGAATATATAAATTAGAATCAATTTTATAGATGCTGCATTTCACATTATTTTTTTCCTTGGCTATTCATATCTTTTTGCACATTTTCTGAACATTTCATTTAAATAAATTGAAACTGTCTTTGAGCTAGCGATCTGAAAGTATGCTTAGTACCCATTAATATGTTTATCTATCGTATATGAGTATTATTTGGAGTTAAAATGAAACAAATTTTGACAAAAAAAAAATCTGTTTACATACTAAGCACTCTTTAATTTTTAATATATTTATTGTCGTTTTCTCTTGTTTGCATCTCACCTGGAAGTATTTTTACTAATGTAATGATGATTAGTTATAAATAACTTTAGTGAACATATATATCTGTAGCAGTTGACATGGAGAGACAACATCTGAGCATATTGGGTAATAAAGTAACAATCCTAAAAGTGATTTATTTTAATTCTCTTTAAATAATAGTGGTGATCCATAACATTCTTGATTATAGAACTTATAATTCAGTTCAAAAACAAAACAAAACTAAGCAATAATATGAGTAACAATGTTTGTACAGGATCTTGAACTCAACTCACACTGTACGCACAAACACTGATGATCTGACTTGCACTGAGACTGAATCTATTATTAGCTCTAGGCCTGGAGGTAAGTTTCCTAAGCAGCATTCAAAACTAAAACTTTAATGCATGATTTTAATATTTTCTTTGTCTTTAGACAAACTTTACAGAGATAAATTGTGGACTATAAATTTATAGTTGTTTGTTCACCTTAACAAAACATTGAAGTTCAACACATTTATGGGTGGTAGTCAGATGTTCAAAGGATGACTTATTGTAACCTTGTATATCCACATTTAATTTATAGCATACAACTGTGTACCAAAGTGCTAGAGCCAGCTTTAACACATTCACTGCTGAAAAAAATATAATTGACAATAGAAATGGCTAAAAATTAAAGTGAGCGATAACTTACCCATATGACTCCTTTGGATCATCAATGATGTTAAAACTGGTTTCCCGGTCAGAAATAGCTCCGTATAGTGACGTCACAGTTGGCGGCACGGTTCCGTGCCGCGCGCCAGGAGCACAACACTAGTTCACACCACTGTCACAGTAGTTACGCTCTTGCTCATTCTAATGTTTAGTTTACAGTTTACATAACCTCTAAATAATTTATTCTAATGTATAATAAATTTATATGCAGCACTAATTATAATATATTTACAACCCTCCCAAAAACTGATGATTTCTTAGTTCTTGTGAAATTCGTCAAAGCAAACGAATTGGGCAAAATGCAGGCTGCCCTGGGCACCCACTGCAGAGATAGGAGGTGCGCTTATTCAATCCCTCTTTTGCACATACTCTGCACCTTTTTCGTTTCCTGTCTCCCTTCAGGTCACGTTCTTCGTTTTGAACGAGGCGGTGCAGAGGGTTCCTCGGAAAGAGTTCGGGGAGGTTGTGCTGGCTTTGGGGCAAAAGAGAATCTACTAATTTATCTCTGAATTCCAAAAATGGCATCTTTCTTGCACCGGAATTCATGTTCACAAAGAACATGCAATTTACCATAGCCATTTGAAGGAAGTGAACAAATATTTTTTTATACCATCTAATGGTCTTTTTCCGTTCTATTGGGTAGTACTACATTAGTTGGTCTGCTCTGTCCACCCCCTTCATATGAGCATTTGTAGTGGACTACAGGTTTAGGCTTCTGTTTTTCGATGCCTCTTCTATTTTCCATGGTCACCATTTCATTTTCAAATTGGGTTGAGATGTATAGAACATCTCGTTCATCCCTCCATTTCCCCACAAGAATGCCATTTCCGTATTGGCAGGTGGTTTCGCCTTTTTTCAATTTTGCTGCTACGACAGTTCGTGGGTTGAACTTCCGATCAACTCGAAGGGTACCCGTGCAATATGTTTTGTTGGCAAGGAGTTTTGCTTGCTAGTGTCACGCTGTTATAAAAGTTGTCCATGTAAAGTGCATGGCCTTTGTTCAAAAAGTCTCTCATCAAGTGTAGAACAACATTTCCTGCATGTCCTTTCCCTCCCAAATCGTCCATCTTACCCGAGTACACCATAAATCTAACAATTAAACCCTCAGGTTCACAAAGGGTGTACAATTTGACTCCATACTTATGTCTCTCTTGCCTTTCACGTATTGCCTGAACTGCAGTCGTCCCCTCCACAAAATCATGGCTTCGTCAAGGGACATTTCTTTAGACGGAATAATAAATAGACCTCATTTTATCATTGAACAACTGAATGATGGACCGAATTTTGTAAAGCCGATCAGCAGGAGCCTCAGCATCTGGATGTACGCGACGGAAACACAAACATCTCAAAATTTAATTGAAATCTATCCCTACTCATGTATTCACGAAGAATTGGAGATTGTATTTTCTGTCGGTCTTCCAGTAGTCCTGGATCCTGTTTATCCGAATCGTTCCCATGTGAATTAGTATGCCAATGAAAATCCTCAATTCTGGAACTGTCAGCGGTTTTCCACCTGTGGATGCGAGATCCTGGCATGATTGTAGGGCCAAAGAAAACTTCTAAAGCGTAGTCATTGGTGAATCTGCAGATATTTTTCCAAGAAAACAAGATCAATGAAAAAATTGAACCAATCAATCGGTTCGTTATTGCCTGGAATAGGTATCAATAGTTTGTTATCCCCTGTATAAGGAATATCCCTCATTCCAGCTGCAGATACATTACTCCAAGCAGCAGGATCAAAATCAAAGTCATCTTCGGCATCAGAAGAGTCAATGTCGGTATTATCAGTGAAATCGTCATCACTGAGTGGATCGTCACTATTGTACTCATCATTCGCGTTAGCCATTTTTTAAATAAACTAAAAGAACACAACAGTAACACACACCACAATGTCACGCATGCGAGGCGCCGACGTATATTCAACACGCTGCTTGCAATAAGTACCGTACCGAAACCGTACGCGCCAGGAACAAACCAACGCACTAGTGAGGTTATGTGTGATACTACAACAGAGCGCAAAACAATCCTACCACTTACGACGCAAGCTAGGCCTTGCACTGAAGTGATTTGTTCTGGGCCGCATGGCGGCACGGTTCCGCGCCAAGCGCCCCTGGCGTGGAACGGGCGCGGCACGGATCCGTGCCGCCCGCACTGAATGTGTTAATGAGTCTAAAAAGAAAGCAAAACAGATGTTTTTAAATAAAAATCAAGAGTCTTAAGTAATGCTTTCAGGGAGTGTGATTTGAAGAATGCACCCTACTTCTTTATCTCTGGGGTACAAACCGATTCAGATTTGAAGGGATGCAAGGGATAGACATCCATGGTTATAGTACTAAATGCAGGGACAAAGTACAATAGAATATAACATGGGCATTAAAACAACTTCCTTTACAAGTTGATGTTTGAGACTAATCAACAAGCTTCGTGATAGCATCAAACCTGTAGACAATCAAAAGTAAATCAAAGAGTTTAAAGTTGTTTTACTTTAGCAACTGCTGAGGTTACTAATTAATGGAAATTGATGCAGAAGTCATACAGAAGTTCTCATTGAATGAGTTGCAGTGTCTGTGTGGATGCAACGATTGAATTAGTACTAGTATTTATAAGTTTGATTATTATTATTCTTATAACACTGCAAGTGGTATTTGCAAATGCAATGTATATTGTGTGAAAACAATAAAAAATTGTAACTTATACTACATACCAGCTGTGAACAAATATGCACAGAAAGACAGAAGATAAACCAAACATATCAGGTACACGCCTGTTTCTACTTCTTGCAATATTCCACAAGAGTTGAGAATAAAAGTGTAATCACATAATAAGCAAAATTAATTACTAAAAGCATTGAATTGTGATCTATTTCCAAAACTCAATTTTAGGCTCTCACTAACATTGTTAAAACGTGTACAAAATACCATACAGTTAACCTTTTGGGGATGACTATCACCTGTAACTGCTGAACTAAAGATGCTTTAAATGCAATAGCTTTTATAAACGCAAAAGGCTTTACTTTTAAAACAGTAAAGAGTAAGTTCTTCGAATATCCGTAAGAATGCAGGTTGATGTTCCCTTCAATGTCGGGAGCCCTTTTGTCATCGTTAATATGTGTCATCACACATCTTTTGTCATCGTTAATATGTGTAACAGGCAACAGATAGCATGAAAGCTTCAAATGGCCTGTGACAGGGAATGCGCCTACAGATGAGTTCATTTTATTCAGCTGCTAGATTGCATTGTGTGTTGGTAAACGTATCAAAATATATAAGGTTCACAAAGTCCAAATTGACAGTCCCTACCTTCCCCTCCCCCTGTAATTGTTTTATGATTTAATTTGTGTTGAACTTCATATTTTTACATTTAAAAATGTGTGTATATTTGTTCTAAATTCATTTATTATTTTATGTGTACTAATTATGCAGAAACTTAAGTTGATCGTATCGTAGTGTTTAGGAGTAATTTTAATTAGCGTTTTAAGGATAATTTTATTACCAGAATTTGATACATGTAAATTGATATTAGCAATTTGTAACTTGGCTATTGAATGTCAATAAAATTAGGGATGCGTAAACAACAAAGAAATCATTTTGCACAACCCAACAGAACTAAATGTGCACACTGAAAATGCAATCCAGTATAACTGTAACTGAAATCCGATATAATTCCAGCTACTCAAATAAAAAATAATTAGGTCAGGCGCAATTAAATGATAGACATGAACAATTTATCACTAATTTGGTAATGATGGTGACTGAAGATGTTACATAATATAAAAAAAGATTGTGTGTGAACAAATGGTGTATCCTGAATTTAAACTTGTTTTCTTTTAAAATTATATAATATTTATTTTTTTTATATTTATGAATGAATCATTTCTGTATCTCTCCCAAGTTTTATCAAGTCAAATTTAATTTAGGGTTTTAGTAATTACTCATTCTATCTTGTAAATAAAATTTTAGTTAGTATTAATTTATGTTTTTGGAATTCTGCATGTTTTAATATTATAGAATCAATACTTTTCTTGACTTCATTAAAACACAAAAATACTTACATGTCTTCAGAAATAAAGTGTTAAACTTTGTGAATAGGATACTTGATTTATTTTTTATTTTTAATTTATAATCCATTCTCTTTGCTTTATTTCCAGGTCACCACAATATACACAAAGAACCCCGGCCTCATGTCGACAAATATGAAAAATATCACAAATACAATGGTAATCCATAAATGGGTTTATTTTTATAATTATAAAATGTATCTTATTCTGAGTTTAAATAAACCCTCCTGATGGCAGGCAGCCTTAACTCAGTAGTGACAGGCCCTGTTAGAACTTTGTATAAGTGAATTTATTAAAAATATCAAAAAATATGAAGGAATCAGGAATACATCTCTACACTTTTCTTTTACTACTATTTCACTTGCTAGTATAACCACTATTAGTTTGCTCTTTAGAATGTTTAACAGTACTTATAAATCCTAATTCTATGGTCATTAGATGTAACAAAAGCTGAAAACTCCAGAAATGAAGCGTAAAATGGTGACAATCTGTTACCATAGTGGAGTGTTTATTGACCTAATGAGTTGCCAACAATATGTGCGTCATAGTTCTTTATATTATCCACAGCAGGCTCAACGTTCATAAAGTTTGTGCAAGTTACTCCCAATGATGTTTATTGTCACTGAACGCTATTTTTTTGGCATAACATTTTCATATTTTGGCAACCTTACCAATTCAAATTTTTCAGAGTATTTGTATCTAAATTTTCCTTTATACAGTTCTGATCTTACCCTGTTAATTTGCCATTTTTGCTGTTCTATTTTAAAAATTCTATAAATTCACATTTGTTGGAGAGTTTAAACAGGTGGTTCATGCTTGGCTAGCTGATCAGTTAAAAGTCTTTTTTCGAGAGTGCTTGAAAGCTTGTAGAATGAACAAGTGCATTAAAAATTGGGATGATTACATTCAACCGTTTTGTTATTGTAGCTTTTGTACTATTGTGGTAATTCGCACAAGACCTATTTGCTGATTTGTTTTACATGTATAGTAGTTTAATATACTGACTGTAGCAGATGCTTTACAGCACAGAAACACATTGAGAGTTGCTGGTCATGTTAGCAGTTATGTAAATGGTAAAACACAACATATACAATATGTTGAAAAGTATCATTAAAATGGTCAAATTAAGTATTTAATCAAAGCTTGATAAATGAAAAATGCTCCGTGCAAATGTTGTTTAGATACTTTAGTAGCCAAAGATGTAGATATTGTGCTGATACCTCTTTTTCCCATTATTCTTTCTATCCGTTAAAGAATACTTGCAGAAAAAACACATATCGGCGTATAGATTGAAATAATTGACTTAATTCTTCAGGTGTAAGAATCAATGGGCACTCAAAGCTGAGAGGTATTCCTGGGCATGGCTACGAGTCCTCGTCGATGCTCAGCTCTGACTTGGAGACCACTAGCTTCCTGGAGTCTGAGGATGATGCCTCAAGCCACATCACCACTACCACCGGACGGGCCACCAACTTGTCAATTGACAGGATAGGTAAGTCACAGATTCACCTCAATATCTTGTTTGTTGAAAAAAAACTGTGGCTGCTATATTCTTAGAATTTATTTTCATTGATAATATCTTATACAACACAACTATTTCTTAGTTAATAATATCCAGTATTGCCAGTGTTTTAAGTTAATAATATCCAGTATTGCCAGTGTTTACCACATATATGAGTACTTTAACGTATTGTTTTGGTTTATTTTGTACATACCAATAAAAGAGATTAACATTATAGAACTCCAAATATGTTTTGAATGTAATTATTTAAAAGTGTTCTTTTTAGTTACTAATTAAGTTGAAACTAATTAAACAAGATTTGTCGTAATTTGTTTAACCTTCATTAAGTCAACTTTCAACTTTTGAATTCTTGTAGATTCAAGCAGTATGGTATCAAGAACCCACGGCAACTCACGACGACGGCCCCAGAGACGCAGACGACAC
The DNA here is from genome assembly GCF_021130785.1 of Homalodisca vitripennis. NCBI lineage: Eukaryota > Metazoa > Arthropoda > Insecta > Hemiptera > Cicadellidae > Homalodisca > Homalodisca vitripennis. The sequence continues at coordinate 80,710,333 of NC_060211.1, forward strand.
CGTCAACAACTAGCCATGTCTCGCACCTCCTCTTTTTCCTCCATCACCGACTCTACCATGAGCCTCAACATCATCACTGTTACCCTCAACATGGACACTGTCAACTTTTTGGGTATCAGTATCGTCGGTCAGAGCAACAAAGGTGGGGATGGCGGCATCTACGTCGGGTCAATTATGAAGGGGTTAGTTCATTTGACTGAATAAATAAACATTTACAGTAATGTCTATAGTAAATATGTATAGTGCAGAATTGAAAAATGTAATTTTTTGTTCTAACAGAGGAGCTGTTGCCCTGGACGGGAGGATAGAACCCGGAGACATGATTCTGCAAGTGAATGAGATCAACTTTGAGAACATGTCCAACGATGAGGCTGTCAGAGTGTTGCGAGAAGTTGTACAGAAACCTGGGTACGTTAAGCATTACAATAGTTCATCATATTTGGAATTTTTATTTTGTTTTTTGTTCAAGCTAATAATGTAAAAATTCCTTTGCATCTTAGAAATACTGAGTGATTAGAGAGATTTCCCAGAAATATGTGCAGCATAAGCAACATAGGACCTTAGTTTTAATGGATTTTATAATAGGAGTAGCATTTAGAAATTTAATGCTAGTATTATTCTTTACTTATTATGGTTTTTCATTACTATGGGATTTAAAATTGGAATAGACCCACCACAAGTGTTATAATACAGAGCCCGTAAGCTAAGAGTTGCTTAACCATGCAACTGGCATCAGGTCTCTCATGTATGTGTTTTGTACAATTGTGTTTTTAATTTATGTTCATATAATATAGGAACAGGCCAAATTTCAGAAAATCTCTACTACACAGGGGACGGAATTAAATGTGTTTATTATCATGAGAAACATTAAAAACTAAACATTATATTGTAGGTCCTATAATTGAAATGTAAGAAAGAAAGCTTGATTAAATCCAAATCTTTCATGAAAAGAAGATATAAGTTAGTAATATAAGTTAGTTCTTTATAACTTATACAGTAGGCCTATTTGTGATCAGTGTTTGGGTACAACCTAAAGATAATATTTAAATCATAAACTGAAGTTGAAACTAAAATAACTACTGTATATAGTACTATATTAAAATGTTAAACCGTCTAATGCATTCATTGACATTGTGATGATCAGGGTAATATCCAAAAAGTAAACTATATTAAGGCTCTGTTGAGATTTGTGAAATTCTGAATGACTTTTGATATTTTAAAGCCGATGCACTATGCAATTCAGGATTATTTTCCGGATATTTTGAAGTTGCAGTTTGCTTCCCTTTTTTATTGTTTTCTCGATATTTTAAAACTTCTGTTCAATATGTTTTTGGGTGTGTTTGTTGATATAATTTCTTTACACTTAATTGCTTTTTTCTAGCAGAAATTGGGGCACGTATGTTTTTATTACTGTTGCATGAAACCTCTAAATTATTTTCAACCTGATCATTATGTTTCAAAACATTTTTGTTAATAACACATCAGATAGACACTTTTCACAAATTATTAGATTACAGTCCTTAAGATTGTCACTGTTTTAAAAGAAGTAAGAAAACATTTACTCAAACAATATTCAAAAGAATTACAACCAAGCATTTTTGGTTGAGGGGCCTTTTCACCAAGGAGATGAGTATTATTTCTTCATCACAAATGGTTGTATGAAAATACCTAATTGTGACCTTGCTGGGTTTTTCCAATTTGTATAATCTTTCCACAACTGTAATCTCCATTGAATTTGTAGACTGTAGGTTGTAACTGATGTTGGTACAAAAGTAATTACCTAATAATAATTTACTTGTTGATTTAGCCCTATAAAGTTAGTGGTGGCCAAATGCTGGGATCCCAACCCTAAAGGCTACTTCACAATACCAAGGACAGAACCTGTGCGGCCCATAGATCCTGGAGCTTGGGTGGCACACACTGCTGCTATTAGAGGTAATCACTCTTAGTCACCCTTAGGTCATATCAGACACTGTATAAACCACAAAAATTCAATTAAAAAAAGAGCTTTAAAATCTCTAGAAATAAGTATTAAAATGCACAATGTTTTTGAAATTAATGCTTATAACCTACCACTATTATAGTACTTTTTTAAATATGTGAATAAGCCCACTGAATAAAAATATAGGTGAAAATAAACTGCACTTTTATTTCTATTGGTGCTTTACATTAAAAGTTAATACAGATATTAAGTTAAACTCCACACCTTCCATGTACAGTACAACCCCGATAAGTCGGTCCCCGTTAACCCGGAAGTCCGGCTAACCCGGACCGATTTTCAATTAAATAATAAAAAGATCAGACAAACTTTTCAATAATAAAAACGTAATATTTTTTTAGTGGTATAGTATCCGTGAATCTATGTTGCATCAGTATTTGATGGGACTGTACGACAGTGAGTGTGTGACTCATGGCACACGGCGGCCGAGTGGCGGTCATTGTCCCGGATTCTCGGAAACAATAACAGACGCGTATTTCCCCAAATCCTCTCCCACGCTACCGCCACGCCTGGCCCCTCAGTACCGTTCCTACCTCGCTCCAGAGGTCATGGAGATGCAGTGACCAAACTAAACGAACTAGTGGTTTATTTCGAGCGGCAGGCAGAAACATCGCCGGCTGAATTGCTCATGTTGAAGAGACTGCGGGATCGCACAGCATGCAAGCGGCAGACGACATTGGCACAACCAAAGCTGACTGAGTTTTTTACCAGGAAATGAACAGTTATAAATGTACTGTAAGGGTTAATAATAATTAAATGTGCATATGTTTGACGTTTTTACAATTATAATAGAGTTTATCTATATGTATACCGTATTTTATTAATTTTTACCTAATTATCCGGCTAACCCGGACTTTCGTTAACCCGGATCGGCCGCGGTCCCGGTTAATCCGACTTATCGAGGTTCCACTGTATTGGAACATATGAAATCTGACAGTGGTCAATATTCTCATTATTTTAGCCCATCCCATCATAGCTATGTTATGTAAGATTAAAGGACTAGTTAAAATTTGTTTATTAATCTGCTTATTAATGTTTCAAAACCATTTCAGGGGAAACGTTTCCACTGCGCCCACCATCTGTCACGACCTTGACCTCCACCAGCTCTTCCATTACTTCTAGTCTCCCTGATACTGAGAGTATGTACACTGTCTTATCACCATCATTGATATAGATTAGGTAGTAAAAGTCTGTTAAGTAGGAACATAATTTCTGTTATAACTTTAGCTTGAATGATAAAAAATCAAAATCAAATTACTCAAATCTTCAACAGGTAATCTCAAAATTCACTTCTAAGAAACATCAAAGTAGATGTGGCTTTATGGAGTTGAATAAAAGAACTGGAAATATGCTTTTTAAGAGATGTAAATATCTTGTAGAAGAAAGATTCTCTCATACAGTAGTCTACCAGAGTACTAATACAAATCTAGAAGCATTGTACTGAATCCCAAAATTGATAAACCCATCAATACAGATGTGAAAAGATTTGAAATTGTTTAATAAACTTATCTGCCTTAAATTTTGGACGTATTTGCCTGGAAAAATGGCAGATTTATCATAAAATACTAGTTATTGTCATTTCATTTTTTGTTTGTTGGAACTCTGTTTTGGATATCACATTAGAAGGCTTTTAGGTCTTTATATAAAACAACATAATTATAAACATTTGTATACATGAGGTTTGTTCAAAAAGTAATGGAATTATTTAGTTAGAAAGATGAAGTATAACAAAATTTCTTTATGAACATACCTCATATATTCTTCAAGAAATTGTTGAGAATAATATTTTAGAATAATATATTGGTTTTTCAATAATCAATCAATTTAATCTCTTTATTCGTTGTTGAATGTATAATTTACAGGAGAACACGTAAAAGAATATTTAAACAAATAAATTAATCAATAAATTAAAACAATTTTGAGCTGATTAAATATTAAATAATTTATCAGACTCTGCTATTTACATAACACAAAATAAAAGATAACCTGCTCTGTGGAGAGCGGAACACTACAGAGATACAGAAATGGTAAAGCTCCCTCTCAAGAGCACTTGTACCACGACCAGTGACAACAACATTGTTCCTCTTGTGCCTTGTGATGGTATGAACCTTTTGTAATTAAGCATTATGTTAATAATCCAACAAATTAATTAAATTGTAATTTTTGATATGTTAATAATAATAGCTTTATACATACAATTTTGAACAAAAATTACACAACATATATTTCATTCTAGAATAATAAAAATTAAGATATACAAGAGGTACTAAACTATAGATTTGTTTAATGTATGAGAAAGCCAAAGGTTTGGTGGGAATGCCAAAACATGCTTAGTTTTAAAAATTGACATTTCATTATTTTTTTAATAATTTGTATGAGATGTGCTTTTGGATCACTCACTCCTATTATCCTACTGGCAGTTGATATTCGACCAATAAAACTCTCAAAAATATATTTTCCAAACTTGCATCACTTAAAATTTGCCTCACTTATAACAACCTTAGTGCTAGAATACCACGTTTTAAGAAATGGGATTGTTCTTACACCAGTTTTGACGTTGTGATGTTGTGTGTTAGTAGAGCCATTCGAGGAGTTGCACCTTACTGTGAACACTGAAATGGCTACCATAGTGCGAGCCATGGCACGTCCGGACTCTGGCCTCGAGATACGAGACAGGATGTGGCTCAAGATCACCATACCAAATGCTTTTATAGGTTCGTTCAAAACAAGTATCATGTAAAATTTTTTTTTAATATTGGCCATCTCTTAAAGAATAATTATTTTGTGTTAAAAAATGTTGAGCTAAAATATGTTGAGTTTTGAGACTTTGTGAGATATGAGTTTACTTACATTGTCATATAACAGTGATTATCATGTATACAAGAAGACTAGTTTATCACACTTTCAGATATAAAATAAAAATGTTGCATCTCTTTTTCAAAAAACATTTTTATTTAGGATTTCAAAATATTTTTGGCTAATGATAAATTATTATATTCAAAATATTGCTGATATTTTTTTTTAGCTCTCGTACAAAATTACAAAGATTTAGGCTAGAACCTTGTGAAGTTGAAAAAGTGTAGGTAGTGTTTGAAAAAATATATGAATTGTCTATAAAAATGTTCAACTGTTGTTTTATTTAGTGTTAATAACATTTTATCGTGATATCTCTTAAACCATTGTTCCTTACTTTAATTGCTGGAATAATGTGGACTCTTGCTACAATAAGAGCTAATAATTCCAGAAATCAAAATCAGACCAAGTTGTTCCATAAAATCTTATTCCAAGAAATTACCTCTTAAAATCAAGGGTTTCAAAAATTTAAAAAAGAAACCATATTTTCGCAATAGCATTTTTACATTCTGTTGTCTGTATCCAGGGCCGAATTTACTAATTTGCCGCCCATAAACCTTAAAGCCTCTAAACATAAACAAAAAAATCTATGTTGTTCTTTTTTTTTTCAAAGTGAATCCTAACCTAAGTCAAGGTTAGGTTAGGTTATTAGGCAACATCAGGAAATTAAGAAATCAAAAACTATTCAGTAATAAAATTATTTATTGACAGCTAAAACAATTAATTCATAGTGAAACTTTTCAAAAAGTTCAAACTCAAGATTTCAGATTTTCTTACTCCTAGCTTTAGTATTAGCGAATGTATCAATAACATCATTAAAGTCAAGCTTAAACTTCAAGTCTTTTTTCATGGCTAAAATAGCTAAGTTAAGTAATTTTTTATGGCTGGCGGTTGACCTTAAATAATACTGATGAAAGAGTAGAAAATGAACGTTCTGCTGCACAATTGCTGGCTGGTGTACACAAAAACATCTTAAGAGCTACACTTACATTTGAATACAAGTCCTGAAGGTCTTTTGATGAAATATATCCGTTTAACTATGACAGCATATATCTGTTCTGTTCTTGTGTACTGGATGAATTTTCTTTTTACAACAGACCTTTCAAATAAAGGCATTCAACAACAAAAGAAGGAGCATTAATATCTGTTGAGTATTCATGAAAAGACGTTGCAGCAGATGTAATATCAGTGGCACTTAAGTGGTAGAGGTTTGATAAGAATGAGAATTGACAGCTGCCCTTCTACGCAGTGACACACTACGCAGAATAATAGAGAAGTCTGATATAAATATCTAATGTATTAAAAAACTTCTCTTTGAACTTTTTGTAGTTTTAAGTAGTGTATAGATCTGAGTGGAAACAAAAATTCTGCATAAAACGCTCTTGATTTTTTAGCAAAATTTTAACTGGCCTTCATGATTTTCCGCTCTGGGCCCTGTCTTTAGTACAGTTGCTTGTATAAATTTAAACATACACATAAGTTTCAAACAAGAGCTGTATTTTATATAACATGTTTTAGAGTGAGTTGATGACAGGAGTGTTACATCAGTTATGTGTTCTGAAGGCGCTGACGTGGTGGATTGGTTGGACACACATGTGGACGGGTTTGTAGATCGCAGGGATGCACGCAAGTACGCCTCTCAGATGTTGAAGGCTGGCTACATTCGGCACACGGTCAACAAGATAAACTTCTCGGAGCAGTGTTACTACATCTTTGGCGAACTACTCAGCTCAGGTATGTCAGATATTGAAGGTTGCTTAGCAGTAATCCCTATGGAATATGGAGCCATTGTCAGTCAGCATGAAGAGTTATGATTTAACAAGAAAATGCAACAATAACAAGTCAACAATACTATAACAGCACAAATAATACAATTTCACAAGTATCAGGTGTTTAAATGTAAAATTTAACAATAATAAATTTTAAAATAAAAATAATAAATTCATAGTTTATTACATATCTAACCTGTCAGTCTTAATAAATCATAATCTTTCAATATTAAAATTATGATACACAGTTCGGGAAAGATAACATTTGTGTTTTTGGCCCTTAAAGGTTCTAGACTTACATTAATCAGTCATATTGCTTTGTTCCAAAGAATGAAATTAATTGCTTACACAAAAATTGCTTAAGTTTTTTTTATACATTAAAAGACCCAAGCAGGACCTAAGTTTAATTTAATTATTCAACAATAAAACCAAGGAAATCTTAAATGTTATATGCTAAGTAACAACCATTCTATGTAAGCAACAGAATTCCAGGCAACATTGCAGGAAAAGCATAGGTAAAATTTTAATTGTTTTGTAATGATGCAACAACATGCTTGAAAATATATTTTGAGTGATTCCTTAGAATAAAATTGAAGCTCTAAAAATGAATGATTTTTACTCTTTATTATTACTTGGAAACAAGCAGGTTTCTGAACAGTGGCAAGTCACAAAGCTAACCCTTATTTTTTCATGTGAAAATGCAGGTTTAGAAAGCAGGTATTTTAATAACAAATACCTTCTTGTAAACAATTTACATGAACAAACCTTATTGTCCAAAGAAGAGGGGATAATATTTAAATACAGTTTTATGTTACATGTACTGTTATAAGTGTTTGTTCCACAAAGTAGTTCTTATTAAATATTTTGGTCCTGTTTTAAATTGTTCTTGTATTATGTTCTATCAATAAAGTATGTTTCTTTGTAAACATTAAAATAAATAAGGAGAGTGTTGAGACAACTATGGGGTTGGTGAAGGCCAATAGTTAAAAATAAAATATTTTATTTAACCTTTGAAAATGTTCCAAATAAGTGTGTATTACTAACCGAGAGTCTGGGGAAATTGATAGATATAGTCGTAGAAAGTCAGGAAAATTAAATTTAGTATTGGTTTTATGAACTCTTTTGAAATTTTCTGTGCGTATTCACCATAAATTTCAATACATATAGTATGTGTACATTACCTAGGTAAACTAAACGGACTTTAAAGTATTTATATCCAAATACCATAATAACTGCTGACAAAAAACATTTAAAAAAATAATTGCTAACATTCCTGAACTTTATTTGTTAAAATAATCTTATATGTTTACTCCAGCGTAATGTATTATTAAAATTAATGCTACAAATTTATAATTATTTACAAGTTCATGTTCTCTTACATTTACGTTACTAGACTGTTTACAAGGAAATTACATCAAAGCAGTCATATCAGCATTTATCAATATCTGTCATTTAAATTACTTTTAGTTATAATATTGTCTTGTAATTCTTTCTAAACTTATACCTGAAGCAGGCATACTTTGTAAGCATGTAGATACATCTTCTTGTACAGAAAGTTTGTTCATTTGATTTATGGTAAAAAACCTGTTGAAGTTTGTTTTATTTTACATAGTATATTGATTAAATACAGGACCAGTTATTTTCTTCTTTAATTTTCTTATAAATATACACATCAATGTTAAGTCCATCTCATTTTTTATACAAATAAAATCATTTGTTTTTTAAATTTTGGTTTATTTTTGAACAATTTTGTTAGCTAGAGCTCTTTTTACTTTTATTGGTGCAGAATTAATTTGTAACCATTTACAAATCGTCATGTTGTAAAGGAATTCTCCATTAATATACGAAATATTTTTTACTTCGTATTGAATTTGGTAAATTGTAAAGTCTAACTACAGACTATATTTTTGTCAAATTTAGGTAAATGTACATATTGTGTAAAATTTAATTCATTTAGTAGAATTTTCACAATTATTGATCTTAATTTTGAAGCAGTAACCAAGTAAAACAAAACTAGCCAAGAGTTAACATTTTATTATATTAAATTGTATATGCTAATACATTTCATTATTGTACAAGTTAAAACTAATATTATTTTGCTGGGTAATAGATGGTGTTCGGTAAAATATTTAATGATATTCAAATGGTAGAACTGTGCACCAATAGTGTGTTTGTTTTAGCAATGTCTACACTGAAGTTGGACGACTGCGTGTCTCTGGATCGAGACACGGTGGGGCCGCTGCCCCATCCGGGGGCGAGCTGGCCTGCCCACATGCCCTACTCTGGCACATACCTGCCTCACACACATGCCCCCATGCCCTTCAACTATGCTAACGACACACCCCTGTATGGCTTCAACCGCGATGACAGCGTACACAGCGGCTCAGGTAAATTACAACATTCTTGTTAACAGTGCATGTCAATTTTATTTACTTGATCTTTTAAATTTGTTGAAATGAAAATTATTTACTACATTTTGATTCTCTTTTAGTTAGTGTCATCACAATATTTTCCTTTTATTGATGTGTTATGAGCAATACCTTTTTTCCAAGCCTTGTTATTGTAAGTTACATAATATCTTAATTTTTTTTTAACCTTTATTCTTTTCTTAGAAGAAATATAAGAAAACTTATGATCCTCAAGTCCTTTTGAATAACTTTTAAAGAATTTAAGGACAAGGATTACAAGTTTTTTTTTTCTTCTTATAAAATTATTAATATTTTGCTCATATTTTATGTTTTTTTGTGGTATAAAAATAAAGAATTTAGAATAATTAATTGCTCATATTTTTTGAATATTCCAGTTTTTATTTACAACTAAAAAGAATTCAAATTTAACTTAAATTCAGAATACAAATTATGCAACTGGAATCAAAATTGTTGGAAATCAACTAAATCTTAATCGGTACATTACCCACACTTTTGATAGATAATCACTCATTTTGTGGCTTTATTACCTATAGTATGAAATATTTATAAAATAGTATTTATAATAATTGTACCTTTTACAGCAAGCAGCAATGGATCAGAGCACTCGAGGGTGTGCACAGTTCCGGTTACAGCCCCCACCAAGAGTGGAGGTAGCTCGGCCAGTGAGAGCGGGGTCGACATTCCCCACAAGAACAACAACCCTAATAGTAGGAGTGGAGGCTCACGATCCAGCGGTTCCTCTGTGGCCACGGCAACAACCTCCCCTCAGCCTCCCCACCCACACCCACACCACCCCGCCGACAACGACCTCTCTGCCAGCCGCCAGTCCTTCCGCATGGCCATGGGAAACCCTTGTGAGTTCTTTGTCGATGTCATGTAGGGTCGTGCGAGTTGTCACATTTCTTACTTTCATATTCCAAATTTTCTCATTAAATGCTTTTAAAATCTGACTTATGTAACAAAGTGGTAAATTTCCAATTATAGTTTTTCTTTTTCTTGTAGACAAAATTTCAAAACGGTTATGTCTAAAGTATTTTGTGGTGCTTTTCTATAATTTATACTGCTCGCACACCCTAATATTACATAGTTTTGTTATTAAGTGTGTACAGAATCTTGATTATTTTATATACTTTATGGATATCATATTTCTAAGAAGTGAATACATATTCTTCAACTATTGTGGACTGAACAATCGTCAAACACAACAATAAATTGTTGTGACACTCAGAAACATAGGCGTGTGTGTATATTTTCAGATAATAAACCATTATGTTTCTATTTATTAAGTTCATTTACCGTGTGCATGATAAACTATTATTGCATTATGTTATATGCTGTTTGTTTATAATTTTGTACACATGAATATATATATATATACTTTTATGTTAACAATTGATTCCTGTAATGTTAGATGTGTTTTGTGCTTATATTGAGATATAATTGTCAGCTAAAATCTTCAATAAGGATTATATTATCTACGTATGTTTATTACGTAAACAATTTATATTAGTATTATTTATAACAGAACCATTATCTTTCAATAATATTATTTTGTAACCTCCATAATAATACATCTGTATTAACTAACAGCATTTTGTTTTAAAATGTATATGAAAACTTAGTTGTATCATGATATGTATATAAATACTTTTAAAGTAATTGTGAAAAATATTTTTCTACATTCCCTGATTTAAAATTGGCACTTGTACGACATAACGTTTTCATTATTAAATTTGTTTATGCTTAAACCAATGAAAAATATTGTTATGTACCAATAAGAGAGCATGAAGGGCATTGATGTAAGATTACAGTGGAACCTGGATAATTTGACACTAAAGGTACTAGTGAAAAAGTAATTAAACTTTATGATTAACAGAAATAATTTATTTTATAAAATGGAAATTGTATTATTTTACTGTAATAAAAGATTAACAAATGCTGTATGGGACAACAATGTGACAGGAGAATCATTACAAGCAGCGTGTATGTTATGTTGAATGATATAACACTGATCACCCATACTGCTGAAACAGCAGACTTATTAAACAAGGCAGTATGGCCAGGGGTGTGGCAAAGATTCCTGTATACAAAAATACAATGAGCTGCCTGATCCATGCTACCTGTATTCTATTTTTAGAAATCATTGCTCAGTAAGAATTTATGATAAGAATTAATATTTACCAAAACAGAATCTGAAATAACCACACTATTTTAAAATTATGTGCAATTATTATTATATGTCATTGAAAACATCATATACAGTATCCAAAACGTTTGAATTGTTCAGGTTTCACTGTATTTATTCTACCATTTGATATCATCATAGCCCTTAGAGATTTTTGCTGCATTATATCTGAATTCATTATCCAAACTTTTAATAATGAGATCACTGAAAAGACTTGTGATTGTTCATTTTAAGCTTTGTCATTGCTTTCATTATTTTAGAATGATTATCTATTTCATTTTGTGGCTGACTGTACATAGCATGACTGTAGTCATCCCTTGATCATGGCAGAATTGTTTTTCTTTCCCTCTGTATGTTTTTCAAATATTTGTTGTATTTTCTTGTCTGTTTTCTTAATCTTTTGCACTGAAAAGGTTACTTACTATCTATCAGTGGCTATTCGCCACTTCCAAATCTGTAACAATTTGTTTGTGTAGGTGCATGGTGTAATACACCTTTGCTTGTCAGTTATATTTGTCCATCATTTTCTCTGTCTTTTGTCACCATTTTGAAAATTGTATTACTAAGTGTGAGATTTCTTTGACAAAATTCAGCACTTCAAATTGAAAATCAAGATTTTGAACTGTATACGAGTATAGAGCATTTTATATTGGCCTCTTCTGAAAGCTAGCCAAGTTGGCAGGTGTGGGATCACATCCGCGAGTGGGCAACCCGGGAAGCCGTCCATCCGTGGAAAATCCCACAACTAAAAGTAATATTAGACGACCCACCATAGAAGACTAAATGTACTAAACAAAAACCAACGACTCTCCACTTCACTTCACTTCCCAACCTACTACACTACTTTTCACCGACCTAAATAAAACCACACACTCAATTCCCCATGACCCAACGCAAAAATAGCCCCTCTTGGGGCTGGACGTACTGATGATCGGTAGCCATTCTGCTTGTTGCAGAGACGCTACCACAGAAGGGACGAGAGTCCCGGCCTACCCGCTGCCTGCCTGAATTATTTTTTTTATGATCCAAAAAGGTTTCTAATAAGCTGTAGCCACTCACAACTGAACTGCCACTTATTCCAGAGAAACAATGTAGATAATCTCAATGGAACACAAAGAGTTAATACAAATCTGTAGTGTCGTTTGTTGATATATAGTTTGATGTAAGAAGGCCCTTTAAATTAAACCCAATCTACCTTTGCTTCAAACCTGCATTTATTCTGTGTATCTTTGTATACCCAATCTGTTTCCAGATGTTCTAGTTACTTTTTCTGTGTAATAAACATGGTAGGAGTACAAAATGAAGCGAGCAACAGTGTATGAATATTGGTGGGGTAAAAGTCCTATTTCCATGTAGTTGTAGTTAGTTAGTGTTAATGTCTAATTTTTATTAAGAAAATACCCATGAATGAATAGACTGACATCATTACGTTATCGTACTATCACTAGTATAAACAAATTCAACATTTTCCAATATATAATTTTTATTGGAAATTATATATTGGAAAATGTTGAATTTTTTTGTACTAGTGATAGTACGATAAACCTTTTTTCCAATGCTCCAAGATTCTACATAATTACGTTAGTTTGGTAGTAAAAACGCTGTCTGATACTCAGGCCACGGGTATTGGTTGAGCTAATAATTTATGGATGAGTGTAAAAAATTTTAAATGCGGCAATAATTTTCTTTTTTTTATCAGTAGTTTAAGTTTTAAATTATTCATGAGTCAATCAATACAAAATTATAGATATTTGAAAGTAAAAAAAATCATTAGAATTTTTTCTTATTTTTCTGGGTTAACAGTACCTGAAATTTGTGTAGAGCATTTAATAATAGTTCCAAATCAACATTGGTGATAAGTTGACTAATTGCCTAAAATTGATATTTAATGATTATTATTTCATTCTAATAGTAAATTGAGAAGAATATAGTGAAACACAGCATAAACTATATTGGGTGACAAGAAATGAGATAGACAGATTAACACTAACTCAACGAGCCCAGCTTGATGATAATGGGAAACTTGTTCGAACTAGTAATTGGCTGAACTGATGCTGATTGAATACAAGGTCCAGCCTCTTGAAAAAACTAAATTTTTGAATGACAAATGATATAATTTAATATAAAATTAATCAGATAGCGACCTATCTAAGGCTTATCAAAATTTGATAGAAGCAGCAGCTATTTCTAACTGAACTTTCTCAAAATTAATTTTTCTGTATGAAATTTGTTATTTTGCAATTTTTTCAAATGACTATGGACACATTATGCATTTTTGTAGTGTGTTAAAGGTGTGTAATCATGCAATTTTTAATTGCATTTCATATTGTATTAACCGGCTCGACTTCAGTGGAAAACTTTTTGTTGCACATTCAGAGAAAGTGATATTGCCGTGTTATGATTGATGGATCTGTTAATTCAAGGCAATTAAATCGTAGTGTGAATTCCTCAATTACAGAAGTTTGGGTTTCTGCTGTATGTTCAAGACTCCAGTCTGAAAGGCATCTGAGTCAATTGTAACAAGAATGAATGAATGAACTTTTAGGAACAAATTACCTTATCGAAACTGTGGTATCAGTTCTGTAGTGTCAGCTTTCAAATGTGCACTGGGAAGTGTAGTAGTAGGAAGGTTACTTTTTCAATTAAATAAGATTTAAATAAGATTACTGAATATTTAATCTTTTCTAAAATACATTTTTATTTATACCATCTTCAATTGTGTTTTATTGAAGACGTGTAACCACAAAAACTAAAAATTCCCAGTGCATTAGTTTAGTTTTAAAGGTACAAATAGAATAAATGTTTGTTGTACCATAAATGTATTAAGTTTCATAGGAGACCGTTCCAGACTGTAAGGCTAGTTGCACACACACCGATTTTGGACGACCGATTTTTTACCAACCGTCCAAATTCCAATAGTGAACTGAATGAGGGAACGGAACCTGGCACACATGCCGACAGCTGATCGGGGCCAGTTTACTATTGGAATTTGGACGGCCGGTAAAAATCGGTCGTCCAAAATCGGTGTTGTGTGCGCAACTAGCCTAACATTGGTAGTACATTTCCTATAAATAACTTAGGTTCTTCATATTACAATTCCATATCCAACTTAATGATATCCAGCCTACCCCACATCAGGCTTGATATCACAGGTTTTATTCTATATAATATGTATGGTCGGTTTGTAACATTTTTATTTGACTTGATTTCTTTGCTTGTTAAAAACATAGATAGCACTCTACAATACATCCCCTCACCAAGAATAATTTTGTTATTGATTCAGAAGTTGCCTTTAAATTATTTAAGTTAAGTGTTGAAAAGGGTTTCATAGCCCTCGGTAAAATAAAATCAAGTAAATCCCCGTGCATTATTGTTCGCTTCATTCAGTACATCAGTCTTGGACAGAGAATTCCAGCTGAAATTTCCCTTGCATTAATTAATCAAGTCAACTGCAAACTTTTTAAATGTATTACAGTTTGACTTGTATTGGAAAAATGTTTGATCACCTCTATTTCTTTACAAATATATAATAATAATTTTGCTTGGTAAAAATACACTGTTATTAAATATATTTCTTGAGTATTTTGTATCAAATAAAATCTACACAGTTATAAAAAAAGTTCTTGGTTTAAAAGCATCAAAGTTTAGGTCATTGCTAATGAATTGGGGTGAAAAGTATTCTGTTTTACTGTCATCTAAATCAGACACCAATTCTCACTTTGTTATGTATGATAATAACTTATTTTAATACACCTGGATCTGTTGCATGTTATAATAAATATGAAGTATATTTCCTCTCTAAATAGGAGTCAAGCCATGACAGTATACAAATTAATTAAGCGCTATGTTGCATTAAACTATCTGGTTAATTTATTAAAAATTATTTTACTGATTTATTTGCTTCTTAACTACAAACTACTTTTATTTGCTTCTAAGGAAAATTCACACACATGTTCTTATTCACAAATAGTTATCATTGTGTAATGCATTGTTCAAGTAACTTTAAAAGAAGACCTTAAAATTAATACAGTACAGTAGAGTCCCGCCAATCCGAACTAATTGGGACCGAACCTTGTTCGGATTGACGGGAAATTCGGACTAGGCGGATTTTTGTTAAATAGTACCATTTATCAACTTTCAAGTGCAATTTACGTGGTTTTAAAACAATTAAATGCATACAATAATTAAATGCAATAAACAATAGTAAGTACGTATTAAACGTAATAATAATATTACAGCTTCCTGTCTTTGTACGGTAACATCGCGTGGTCGAAACTGAGTGCCATTGTTTTGTGCGTAATGAATCTAGTAGAAGCCACCTGTCTGTGGTGGGCGGGGCGAGTTGGTCGGTGACCTTGAAACAGTGTGGCGCGCAAAAACTATTGGACTGCCACTACCTCACCCCTATCCCCCTCCACCACCCACCCCGGTGACGAGTGGCGAGACGACAGTTTTATAGTGCAATCTTCCATACGCGCAGCACGTGCTCTTACTGTGTATTCTGTAGTTTGTGGTTTGCAGTTTTGTTTGTTCTTTGCTCTGCTCTGTGCGTATATCCGATATCATTATGGCTAGTAAACGTAAACACAACTCGTGTACGTTAAAAGAAAAACTCGAAGTTCTCAAAAGACTAGACAATGGTGAAGTGCTACTCTTACTTTCAATTGAATTTGGTGTCGGTTTTTTAAAGCGAACGATCAGTGACTGGAAAAAGAAGCGGGCAAAAATCGAACAATTTTTGCTCTGTTACAAGTGAAAACACTCTAGAAAAAACGTCAAACTACTACTGTGTCATCGTATGACAAACTCGATGAAGCACTTTACTTGTGGTTTTCTCAAGAGAGACAAAAAGGCATTCCCATTACCGGGCCCTCTTATTAAAGAAAAGGCGCTTCTACTAAACATCCTTATGGGAGGCGATCCGTCATTTTCGGCTAGTTGCGGTTTTTTAGATCGGTGGAAAAAAAGGCACGGTATCAGGCAACTGACTGTAACTGGCGAAAAGATGTCTGCAGACAGCAACGCAGCCGCAGAGTATCTTCAGGAGTTCAAAGAAATTACAATCCTCCTACTCACCCCAGCAAGTGTACAACGCTGATGAAACGGGGCTAAATTTCAAAGCGTTGCCAACAAAGAGCCTAGCTTCAAGAGAAGAAAAGTCCGCTCCAGGATTTTAAAATGGATAAGCAACGACTAACCGTATTAGCATGCAGCAACGCTTCCGCCACCAATAAGATACCTTTGATGGTTATCGGTAAATCCAAAAAACCTCGATGTTTTAAAAACATGAATATGAAAAACATGCTCTGCCGGTTTACTATAAAAACCAAAAGAAAGCTTGGATGGATCGTGCTTTGTTTCAAGAATGGTTTGAGAAACATTTGTGCCCAACGTGAGAGCCTACAATGAAGAAAATGGACTGCCTGATAGAGCGTTGTTACTCATAGATAACGCTCCGTCCCATCCGGATGACTTAGAGCTGGTTATTGGTGATATAAAAAGCCATTTTTCTACCACCGAACGTTTACTTCGATCATACAACCAAATGGGACCAAGGAGTTCTACAAGCGTTTGAAGCAAAATTATCGGAAAAAGCTGCTCCGAAGCCTGCTTGAGGAAAATGAAGACCTCACAATTCTCCAAAAGCTTAAGAAAATCACGATCAAAGATGTAATTTTCTGGGTGGCAGAGGCTTGGGAGAACACAAGCGTAGGAGCTCTGCAGAAATCTTGGAAAAATCTTTGGCCCTGATCTGCAGTTTGTTGAAGAGGTTGTGTCCACGGTAAATTGAATGCGAAACTTCTTCCTCTTGTAAAAAAAATACCGGGATGCGAAAATGTAGAGAAGGAGTGTGTTGATGAGTGGACGGCTGTAGATGACAAAGGCTTCGAGGAGTACACAGACGAAGACATCGTGGCACAGGTGCAAGGAGTCCCAGCTGATGACTCATGTAGCAGTGAGGATGAGGGAGACGCCCAAACTACCGATATTGTTCCACACAGCGCAGCTGCAAGTGCCTTTGACCTCGCTCTACGCTACGTCGAGCAACATGCCGCTGCTACTCCCAATGACGTAATGTTCATTCGGCGTTGGCGAAACATTGCATCGTCCAGTCGTTTTAGTGTGTTGCGTCAAAAGAAGATCACTGACTTTAGGTCTTAAGAAAGTGTTGGGTTTTGCAGTGTTTTGTTTTACGTTTTTATCCCTTATTGTGTCCAAGTTAAAGTACAAAATTATTTGCTAAGCCTTGCGTAGGGGTTTGTACATTATAAATACAGTACAATACAGTACTATGTTTCATTTATTAACAGTATAAATTCCGTACAATGTATGTATCATCTAACGTTTCAAATGTAATTTCAGTTTCTATATGTCAGTAAGTAAATGCTTTGAGAAATAAAACTTACGTTTTTTACTATAATAACTGGTTTTAATTTATTTTCATGCCTTTTTAGCAATTTTAATATTTTCTCCTAGCCGTGTTCGGATTAGGCGGATTTTCGGATTGGCGGGGTTCGGATCGGCGGGACTCTACTGTATTTCTGGACTTGGAAGTGCATGGCAATTGAGAGTGTAACCTCTTAGCTCTTCTGAGAAACTTTGTTAGGACATGAAACACGAATAAAAAATAATTTAAAAAAATAAATAGATTGCTTTAAAATATTCTTTTCTCTTTGACTTTAACAATGAAAAATAAGAAAGAAATTAATGTCATATTTGAGATGGCTAATTCATTGTTCATGATTTCAAAAATTTGTTTTGATTCCAAATTAATTTTGATTTTATTTGATTTGTAATGTACAGACTAGAAAATAATTGGAGTTTTCAGGTTGTTGGTTATATAATAATAACTCCTAAATTCATGCCAACAATTCCAAATTGGTCATCAATAAAGTGTAAAGTAAATCAGTTTGTATGTCTAAGTGCACCATCAGGTTCTTTACAAGCATAATTGGGGGTACATTTCAAATCTTGTTACTCAATAAAATAGCAACAGTTCATTGTAGATCTAAAACAATCAAGGTACTAATAATTGTCTTAGTTACTGTGCTGATTAGAGTTTATAACATACATAAAGTTGTATTGTTAATATTTTTTTCATTTTTCTATCAGTGAAGTTTCTGTTTCTAAGTAAATTGTCAATGCAACGGAAACTGGGAATCTACACTATACTGATTCTGGTTGTTTATCATCTTAAAGGAGAAATTACACTTAGATTCTAAATTGGTTATTAGTTGCTTGTCAGGTTGTGTATTTACTTTGAAAATTATTAGTCTAGCCAAACTGGATATTTTTCCCGAGATTATTTCTTTTTCAGTTCACTGTGTCTGTCATTTGCTAGCACCACAGTGTCTGTGTTGTTTTTTTTGAAAATACATTTGTCAGCTCCCCCTCATTCCCATTTTGCTCCCATATTTTACATTGCATCTTTACCATGATTGTGCTGGAATCGGTTTTCAATGTTGTTGTAATCCAGCCAGTATTAGAGCTTGCAAAAATGTGTAATGACACATGATTAGTTTTCAAAAAGGAAGGAGCACATAATAAAAAAGAAAATACTTCATCAAATGCAACCTTTATAAATGTATTTTGAATGTTCTTTTGGTATTTAAACTTTCCTTTTTTTACTAAACTGACGAAATACCTCAGAATTTTTGAATAATCTGTTTTGTATATTTATTATGAATCAATCGGTTAGGTGTATTAGACACCTCCAAGATTTCTGGTTTATGAAAATGTTATGAAATGTATATGAAGTGAAGCCAATGCTGACTGTATTATGTTGCAGCATTGTCAAACAGCTGACTGGGAAAGGAATGAGTTTGTACGTATGTATACGACCACCGCTCGTACAGTCGACATTGATATACGGTACATGTCGCGCTATGTATTCTAGATGCATATAATCTCATCTATGTACAGAGTCAGCCTTCTTGTATTGAAGGTCCAGTATTTGCTCATGTCGATGAACATAATCAAACCAAAAAAAGTATTATTTTATACTAATGAAGTGTATTATAGATGGTAGATACTTTGTAAAATGGACTTGGTGCATTTGTATAAATGAGTGTTAATTTAATTGGATCAGAGGTTTCTATATTTCAATACCTCCTAAATAATGTTTTTTATTTTGAGATAAAAATGGTTTGTTTTTACAAAGTTAAATTTTGGAGTAAGTTAGTTACCGTATTCTCATAAAATCTTTTCCATAATGTTTATTGACAATTTAAACTGTAATACTTTTTTGGGATCTGAAACTTGTACAACCTATTGCTATGAAAAACTCATAATTTGGTAAATACCAAAACTTTAGTATCCTAGTGACATTCTCCAAATAGCTTCAGACTTCCTAGATCGTTTGTATAGTTTTTCACTTCATTTCACTTTTACGTTTCACTTCTCATCAACTATTCTTGAAAAATCCATGCTCTTACGGTCATGCATGTGAATGTTAAGGTTTCAACATTACACTTATGAATATATTGGTATGTCTTGGCTGTGATCCTTTGTACTGGTATAACCAACTAGAAACACATTGGATATGTAAATGTGCCAATTTTTGTGTCATCAAAGTAACTTTTCTAGTTTTTCAGTGGGATGATAATATCCACTTTCTTTCTTCAATGTATGCATCAATTTCTCTCTTGCGTATATGAGTTGTATGTATTTACAAAATTATAAAACCAATTCTCACAACTGTTTAGGTAATTTTTTTGGATTCGCCATTAAAAAGTAAAAAAAAAAAATTACTAATATTATATTTACCTGCTTTGATTTAACGTTTAATAATGAAACATGTAGATGTCATTGTTTTGATCTTAACTGAGAATGGAGGTAATTTGAAATTTTTTCACTGTTTGGATGGAATGATTTTTCATTTAATAATAAAATTGGGAAAATATTGTAATTTCTGGAAGACTATACTTAGCAAAATACAAATTTAACTAAATTGATCTAAAACTGGTGAAAGAATTGTTAACAACAAACATGGAAATATTCTTTGAACAATATAATCAAATTCACACACAGATCTAACATGATGTTCCATGGTGGTTAGATGGAAAATATACTTTAAAATATAACAAGAAAATACATTTAATTTAGGAGTATGTAAACCAAGATGCTATATAAAAACATCATTTAATGACTTTTTGTAGTTAATAATTTTTAACTGTTCTTCAATTTAAATCTCCAAAGTGCTTGGTAATTTTTTCAATATTTGTACTTTGTTGTGTTAAACTAAACTAAACATGGGTAAAGTTATGTTAACTTGAGGATGTTTTACTGGTTTGTATACAATTATATTGAATACAAGTGATCTGTAATCTGTATTAAATATAACTAATATAAAACGAGGTTGACATTTTTCTAAGTGATTTCCAAAAGTAATATTTTGTTATTATCCATAAAAATAAACATTATTTGTCACAATTTTGTGAATGAGGATAAGCCAGTAGTATTGTATCACTTGTGAGTGAGATTAACAAATAATATTACTTGGTAAATATTCAGAAAAATATGTCAACTGTTGACTGATCAAAACAATAAATGTTTATTATGCAAAATAATTAACTTTACCTTATGTCAAAAATGTATTTTAGTTTTACTTGTTATTACCACTTCCTAAGGTATCATTAGTGAATAATTAATTTTATCATTTATTATATTTGACTTAATGTGAATGTGAATAAAATGATGTTTTATGTCATCATTGCTGTTATATTGTAACTTGTCTTGATAATGATACAGGGTTTGTTGTAATTTATAAATTGCCTAATATGATGTAGTTGATCATAAAAGATATTTTGATATCGCTTGATTTGTAACTTTTATATACTTTTTATTTTTGTAGATAAATCTTTTATATTGCATGATGTTTGCACATTGGGCATAACATTAATTTTGAAATGTTCCTTGATATGTCTTAGGTTAGTTTATGGATATATTTCCTTTTTACTTACATTTCAAAAACAGCTTTAAGTTCACCTCGGTTGATCAAATATATTAGACTATAAAATGTCTGTATGGAACATAAGAAATGTTACTTCTAGGCTGTTTTATTAGGTCTCTTAATTTTCTATTAATCTTTCATTTGGTATATATAATAAATTGAATTGCAGCTATATTGTATTTAAACGTTTACTTTAAAAATAATGAAGGGTCATTCTACAACTCACTTGATATTTAATACTATTTTTTGGGTATTTAAAAAGAGCATAAAAATGATAAATCACCTAATTGCCATGTGTAAAAAATTGTGATATTTTTGAATGTGAAATATTAAAAGCAGATCACAGAGTTGTACGATAATGCAATGAAGGACATTTCAGTTTAAGAGTTGTATTATGTAATTTATTATAATAATAATGTTCATGATTAATTGATCAATTTCTGTAACTGGCAAAATCAAACTGTAGAAGATATAGTCATGTTCTTCTCACTAAGAATTGTAAAACATGAAAAAAAAAAATATATATATAGGAACTCAGAAAAACAGACATGATTAAGCAAATTCCCAAACCTAGTGGCCAATAAATCCATATTGGGATTCCTTACATTTGCCATTGTTATATTACAAAATAAAACATTATGTTTAAAATATTGAAATCTACCCTCTTTGTAGGGTTTCAAAAAACCATAAGACGTATAGTTAAACATACATAAAAACTTAAAACTAAAAAGTGTGATAGTAAAGTAGCCATACTGCAACATTAGTTATGTACTGACTTTAGGGCAGTTGGAGTAGAACTAATGTGCATCTGCTGCAGTCAATGCATTAAACTGAATTTTACAACAGAATATGTTATACGTCTAAAATCAAACATATACATTACTGGTACAACAACAGACTAATGAACCTAAGGGTTGTGGAATAATAGGATTTCGGACTGGGTTCATTCTCACCAGTCCGGCCTTGCTGTTGTACCAATCATGTGTATGCTTGATTTTTTGACAACAATATATTTTGTTGTCAAATTTAGTGTAGTGTGTGGCAAGTTCATCACCACACTCTTTATAGTGTTAATTTTTTGTGTGCCTTTAACCTTATGTTTTAAAGAGTTTTTTTATTGTTGCGGAAGAGTGTAGATTTCAATCCTAAAAATATAATATCCTAATTTCGTAACAATTATTCTCTCAAATCATCATTGTTAATAACAAACTCCCTTTGTATGCTATAAGTAAACTACGTGGAGCATTTTAAACTTCTTTGACCAATAATAGTTATGTAGCACTCATGGTATAGTATGGAAATCAAAGAAATCCATACTCACTCCAACTTTTGTGGATTATGGAGCAAGAAGAACAACTATTCTAAATTTAATTTAATTTTTATACTTTTACAAAATTTCTTTTTTAGTAAAAAAAATCTCAAAACCGTTTTTAGCCATTCAACTGAATAGTAAATGTTTATGATAACTGTTAGAAAGAGACTGTTGTGGGCAAATTTTCATGCCATGTGCTTGACAGAAGAAGTGAGTCATCTGCTAAGCTTATCAGTTCATAACATAAATTTTGGTCACAATCAGAAATTTTTGTTTTCATTTATTTAACATAATATGATTATATTTTGAGATCTGAATCTAGTTTTGTTTTTTAGTTCACATTAGAAAGTTGAAATTCAGCATAACTCTGTGATGATTAAAAAAAGTTCAAGTGTTAAATATATTTTACTTCATTTTCATTGTCAATTTGTCTACATTTGAAAATACATTTTCTTACCATAATTCTTCTATGATTTTGTTCAGGTGTCAGTACATGCATCGTAATTTTTATTTTGTTTGCTAAATGGTTATTTATTGCTTGTTTGAATATTTTTGTTATTTAGATGGAGGTATTGTTCTTTAAAAATAAATCAAAGTGATTGGTTAAAATTAATGGTTGAAACAAATTTATTCTAGATAGAGATCATTAAATTTATACATAAAAGTACCAAACAACTAAACTTCTGGTTAATTATTTTGATGAGCAAAAATAAATACTATGCCTTATTTGTGTACGATTTCATATTGTCATTGTATATTAAGACTTTATTTTGTGCCACAATATTTTAGTTTGAGGTAGTGTGGTGGGTTTCCTTATAAGTAGCACAATGTGATGCCTATTTCTGTACGAATCAAGGATTTATTAATCTCTTTAATGTTGCTTTGTTAATATATTATATTTAATTCTACTGGTATTGTTTTAGATAAATTATTTTACAGTATTCACAGACTTCTAATTCTATTTGTGTTATAAAATCTACACCTATGTTTTATTTATGTTTTACTTGTCTACTCTACTATTATTTTATATGTTGTGTTATTGATATTTGTTATTATTTGATCAATCGTTTAATTATGTAAAGTACAACAATGTAAATAAATTTAACATTTTTGAAAATTGTTGTATTTTTTATTACATCATTTTTAATTTTAAGTTTGAAAGGTCTCTTAACTGAGGAGTGGTCTGCAGGAATTTCTCTATGAAACAGAACAAATTATTCTAATAATTTCTTCTACTTAATTTTACATTTGTTGGTTCTGAAAATAATGTTCCATAACTTAGATAAGAAGATAGTTCTCATTGCCAGTAGTGAGTAATACAACACAGAAAGGAAACCATGTAAACTTCTAAAGCAGAAACCTCTATAACAATTTTATATTTTTTTGTCACTTTTATATTTTACTTTAAAGTATTTTCCAAGTAATGTTACTAATTTCACAACATCCTTTAACATGTTCACTGTTTCAAAACCGCCTAATGATGTACCTGATGTGCGGCATAATTTGATCTTGTATATTTTATTTGTATGCATTAATTTTGGTCAATGTGACTAGAAAAGGTAAGTTTAGATAAAATAAGGTGTATACACAATAATTGTCATCAATGCCCAAGCAGTATGTTGTAAGGCAGGATAACCTTTTAAAACAATTTTTTTAAAGAAATTAATTTTGCGTGTATATATATATATATATATATATATATATACACACAGGTAAGTATACTTCGACTCAGTCGATTGTTTGTCATTGCGCGTTGCTAATTGCCATGTAGAATGCCACTTTGATAGGGAACTGTCTTCGCTTTAGTACAAATGGAACAGTAGTGTCAGATAATAAATAGTAGTAGCGATAAGTTTATGCAAGTAATAGGTTGTCCAACCTATCTACCAGTAATTTCCAAATCCAAACAGTTCTCAAACTTTTTTTGACAATTAGTCTTGTACCATTTAGTAATCCTTTCATTGAATTAAGGTTTCTCAACAGCATTACCACTGCGCCTTTCTTTAAAGTCAACTCATAGGATGGTAAGCCAGTCATTACTTGATACATTCCAATGCTGTTTAAGAATTCAGTAGGAAATTGTAGCAGTTCAGTCTCGTCTTCAGTTATTAAAGTATTTACACTCTTGTAGGTTGGATGAACCTGGAAGGAGACCTAAAACCCTTTTATTGATCTCATCACAGTGCTCATTCTTAGGTGCCAGAATTGCATGGGTTGAAAGGAAGGAAGCGTCAAGAGAGAATGATGAATTTTGGCCATATATTTTACTGACAATATCTGAGTCTGAAATCAAGGACAAAGGTGATTCCATTTATCATTGATAGGGTATTGACCGTTACCAATTTTGAGCAGGAAGTTAGTAAATTCACATTTATTGGCATTATACCTCATATATTGGTGAGTTTGAAAAGAGACCAGAGTTGAAAATTTAATTGAGTTCTGTACTGTAGCAGCTCTAGATGCTTGAAGTACAACTGACAATACTAGCTGTAAATCTCCTCCTAAGATGATATTTTCCCACCATATATCGTTATCTATTATATCTCTCAATTGTCAATTAATACATATTGAGGAATGTTTGTTAGCCATATGTGCCTCATCCCAGATGATTAACCTTGTAGAAAGAATTATGGCAGCTTCTTTACTATTGACTTTTAAACTGGATACAGAATGTTCATGTAAATTTAATGGTAATTTGAATCGAACTGTATGGCCATGTGGAAGTAACATAGCAATAATTCCAGTCCATGCTGCAGATATAACTTGCATGCCTAAATTGATACAAGTCTGGATTAAACATCTATACACAAATGTTTTTCCAGTACCTCCTGGCCCATATATAAAATATGCCCTGCAAACGCTTTTAGAATTGTCGTGTATTGTGGATTAAGTTGGAACTTCGTCTATAACAAAATGTTCTTTTGTTGAAGCCTTCATTTGCATTAGTTCAGCAACTCAAGTCTCCTCTGTATTTTCCTCCATATTTTGAGGTAAATTGTCAACATTAGGTAGTGAAAGGATGACAGAGAGCAACCATGTAATTTTAGCATTTCTGAAATATTTTGCAAAGCTTACTAATAGGCTACCTCTGCTGTGTAAGAGATAAGGAAATCTTTCGACATTGCCTCTCTAAAGAGATTCCATAAATTTAAGGCATTTAATGGACTCTGAAATACGAGTTGAAAGGAAGAAGCCTCTTCTAAAGCACACTGTCTTTCTACATCATCAAATATCCTCCGGCAGTGGCAGCTGCTTTAAAAGTAGGGTGTCATATTTTTAATCCTTTGTGCTTGAAAGGTCAGCAGCATTGGCCACACCAAGGTTCATGTTAGTTTTGCCATAGTTTGTCCTCACAACTTATATGGCCAGTACAGATGGCCGCACTACTTTCACTGGCAGCTCGGCAGCCATATTTGTTGTTTGCTTCCCTAGAACGGAATTATTTTTAAATATCCTCTGCATTATTTACATAGTAATTTAAATGTTTAAGGAAGAAATGAAAAGTAATTTAAAATTTATTTGTAATGAATCTTCTAATAAAAACATACATGTGGGAAATTTAACTCTTATACATAAATATTGTTAAGAAAGATTTTTTTAATGTTATAAAGTTTGAATTTACAATCACGTTATACTCAGACATGAACTTTTTTACATTATTTCAGTCATTACATTTTTTACAGAATAAAACTTTTAAAAATACACATCTATGTGCAATCAAGAATAGTTAGTGCACGTCTTCTAGTAAAATGTTCTAGGTCTCTATCACTTCAGTGTATAGGCCCACTACGTGTCATTCATCTAGTTTGCACAGTCAATGATTAGAAAAGAATTATAGGCTGATTTAAAATTTACTGCTTTAACTAAAATTACTTTAAAATAAAGCTGTTTGATAGGTTTTAGCACTCAGTATTCATTACAAATAAAAGAGGATATCAGACAATAACTAATATGTTTAGTGGCCAGTGGTGCTGGCCTTATGAGCTATGAGGACGTATTATATCTTGGCCAGTATAGCTGGATATACGAGCTGAAATAGAATTACGGCAAAAATTAATCCGCGGTTCCAAAAAAATGGTGCCAGCCAGTAGAGCTGGCCATATGAGCTCCAAGGTCAAATTATAAATATTGCCTTCTAGTGCATAAGGTTAAAGTTCCTCATATTTTCAAAGCTTGTAGCTCCTACTACATGAAGCAATAATAGACATATATTATACCACTCTGAATCAGAAGATAAGACAATGTACATTTGGCCTGTTGTTTTTGTATAAAGTTTACGTTTATGCCATTGATTTTTACTCCATACGTAGTTGACTGGCATTTCAGGATAAATGTAAGGACTTCTTATTACAGTAGGATTGCTGTTGAAATTGAACCATGCCATTAACTGAATATTACGTTACTCTGGTTATCCAACTTCCTCTGGAGCATCATTTTTGAAATAAACATTTTGAGAATTAGGCAAATGAACTGGTAACCTAACTACAGTATATGATTGAGCATGCATGCTATATGCAAACATTCTTCAAGCAGCTTCACTTGGTCCAACATATCGAGCATTTAAGAATACATTAATTTCATCATGATTGAGCATATCATTTTCAGCAACTAGTTCTAAATTACAGCAATAATGACCTTTACGAACATACTTGTGGTTGTACTCAATAGAGTGAACACTCAAACAGATCACATTGATATGAGCATGGAAATATAGCAAGAGGAATGGATTGTATGCTACAATGAACTGATTAGTAACATCAACTAACTCTCCATTAATACATTTAGTTATGGTCATGCCATTATCTCTTCGCCTATAAAGTGGATAGCCATTTACATTTTCTTTTTTTTCCTCAATGAAAGATTTAAGAAAATCTTTCTTACATTTTCCTTCTTACATGAAAACACGAAGAATTGAGATGACCACAGGGTCCATATACCATATGAGTTTATACTAATTTATGAATTAGTAAAAACTAATTCATAAATGGAGTTCTTTATTTGAAGAGTTGGGAATTTTTAGCAGATATAACTCTGTTAATGTCTTCTGGGCTTCTAAACTTAAAATTATCTTCTAATGTTAAAAGCAGGTGAATGTGGGCAGTCCACGTTTTTGGAATTCTACAGTGCACAAAAAATGCTTTTTATATTCAAAAGATCCGACTTTACAAATTAGTCTTATCAAGTACCATAATGTCTGGCCTATAATTTGGTGTCTCCCAAGAATGAATACTATCAATTATTTCAGACTATGTAGGGTTGTAAGTAAATGTTATGAAGATGTCAAACTTTCTACTAACTAATACCATAGCATCTTGCTAATTCTGCATCATATTTCTTGGACTCTAAATAAAATATAAAGGCAGAACTACAATGCAATCTACTCTTCAACTTTTCATGCTCAACCCTCACACGAAAGCATCTGTTAAGCCTATGTTTGTTTCTACATGCAATTTAGTTTGTTCCCTTCGGATGTACTTCAGTCTATCCCCTTCAGTATGGCAGTAATAGTCAACAAAAAGTTGCTGAATAATTTTTCCAGCATTTATTACTGGATTTAAGTCACCTGCAGGACCATTTTCTCGAGCGGCAATTCTATATAAAACATATTGCATAGTAACAGTCTTTCGTATTTTAGTTTTACATACCTTAACTGGCATATCTATATGCCAACCAGTTTCACCACATGGCTAAATCAAAGTGTAGCACATAGGATCACAATGCATACTATTATAATCTATCTTTTGTAAAGCATCTGCTCTTTCATAAATAGTTATATGTCTATGAGAAGGAGGTGCTTCATCACATGTTTCAAACACTCAGCAATTTCAGAAGTAGTAGGTCATTATATCTGCAGAAGGTTCGTGACAGAATTGCATAACAAAATTTATTGGTGAACAATTTTTTTAAGTGCAATGACTTTTTCCTCTTAAAAGTTTCTAGTGCATGGTTTTGTATGAACGGACATAAGGACTGAATTTATTAAGCAGATCATTCAAGTTGGCAAGTGTCTGTTTGGCCAAACCTTTGTTAGCATCATGTGACATTCTCATTTCATTAGCTTTGGCACATTTCATTTAATGTAATTGGTCAAGAATATATAACTGACCATATAAAGTACTTTGGGAATCGTCAGGATATAATGGAGAAATTCTGTGATAAACCATGATATGGATTGTAAAGGAATAAGGACCATAGTTAGGTGGTAAATCAACTTTCGCACACAAAAAAACAAATAACATTACATTATATTATATTGGTGAATATTGTCTCTGAAATTTTTATATCTTTCACTATTACCAGAGAACAACTCTTTCACTTATTCAAGTGTTGTAGAAGGTGGAATTTTGATTTTTCCATCTTAGCAACAGAGAGTGAACTTTCCAGATGTATTGTTCTCAAGCTTGAAATACAGTACTGAGCAATACTGACAAACTAACAATACACAATTTATTTTTAAATAAATGTAATTCCCATAAACATAATATACTGTTATGAGATTTTAAAATTTTATCACTAATTCTTAGTTTTTTGTATAGTTCCTTAGTGCATGACAACCTAAAATCAATGTCAATGTGAAATTATTCACATTTGACTGCAACCATTTTTGAATAAGTTTTGCCTCTCACTCTGTATGAAATACTTTTAGCACAATCAAAATCTTAGACATTTTGGTTTATTACCTATTGGTTGAAGTAACAATATAATATGTTGAACCGATAAAATATGTCTTTATTATAGTTTTTTCTTCGATCATTCAATTTGTAAATATATCCAAATAGTTAATTATTTTTAGAATAGACTAGTGAACAATTTTTATTCATTTTAAAACCAAATAGCCTGCTGGTGTGTGAAAATTGTTTTAAATATTGACTCACTAGCATTTTATCGTACATCAAAACAATTTATTTCACATTGAAATCAGGTTAAGTTAGTGTAATTTTTAATGTTTTGACTCCTACAATAATTAAACTATCAGTTTGGAACTTTTTAAGGCGGCACATAATAAAATGACAAATTTAGTGATCTATTCAATTGTGTTTCAATTTTTTCTCTTTGTATCATAATTTAGAAAAAAATCAGACAAAGTCCTGTTTTAAAGTACAGTTTGAAAGAATACAACTATCCAAAAAAAAGAAAAAATAATGAACTTAGATTTATAATTAATGAAGTTCTAACCTTTTTTAAGAAAAGAGGTAAATATTGGCCAAAAGTGCCTGGCCCTAATACAGACATGTAGCCCTATCAATACAGTAAAAATCTATAGTACATACATAAGACACAAGCTGTCTAAACATTAAGAACTAAAAGATTAAATTATTGATTGATTATAATTTATTGATAAAACACTTGTAACAAAATTATCAAAGTACGTCAAACTTAAATACCTTAGAATTCAAATGAAAAGAGAATAATTAATACAGAACTAATTACGGTTGAATTGACTCTCTTGGATGAGAATGTTTTACCAGCTAGACATGCATGCTCTTCTTTGTTTTTACATACAATCTGTCATTGTATGGTATGTCACTCGATGAAACAAATCAACAAAGTTTATCACTGTCACAGAGAATACAAAGATATACTCTGAGTAGTGAAAAGCGGACTTGAGTTCCAAACAATAAAAAGTAATGACGCTGGATATAGCAAGTTAGCATGAAAATGTGTCATTCTCAATATTTCATGGAAAAACAAATTTTTTGTGATTACTAATACAAAACTCAATGATGACTTCCATCAACATTCTTCACAACTTTACTCACCTTGACATTGAAACATGAACACTACTACGTCTTATAGGTAAAGTGATGTCTTAGATACCCATGACTTTGTTGTATTCTGGATGGGCAATATGTAACATTTATCAAATTCTTAAATAACCAAAAACAATATTTAAATAACGCCATGTCAGTTGACTACATCACAGTAGAGTGACTGATCGAGGTAAGAGGCAACTCACTAACTGACTGGTGGAGAGAACCTTCGGATTAAGACCTAAATTGATGTACAGAAGCTGTCTAGTGTGCATAAAAACACATTACACATTATCATAACAGAATGCTGTGATGACCTGCCCTTATGCAGTGTTGTATTGCTTGCAACCAATACACTAATCAAAGATCTTGAATGTGTTTCATCATAAATCAATTATTTGTCATTTTTTAAACTGCTTATTGAGATATTTTTAAAATGACGGGAAAGTACATAATATCTTTTCTGTTAGATTATGTGGCGAGACAGAAGAAATAACTTAGGATGTACCACTATTGGTACAATTGTCCCAATTGGTAAGTGTTGTCTTGGATATATCTGACCGAATGTTAATCAAATAATCTTTCAACACATCTTTTGGGAAAATATGAAGGTTAGCAGAAAATCATTCTACTTATGTTCTTGGTACGTAAACAGTAAATTGGTGCTGTAATGTATAGAGATCACACAAAAAGAGGTTTTAGAATAGCTATGGTAAAGTTGAGAAGCCTATAAAGTTTTATTATATGTATGGTAATTAAATGTTATATTATGATAACATAGTTTTACAGTATTTTACAAGCTTACAAAAAAATCCAAATGTTTGCTTTGTTTTAACATTTCAAATGTATGGGGATTGGTTGTTTTTGGAAATATCTGTATTTTTTTGTGTATTTATGATATACATTTTTCAAATGTCATGTTTCAGAATTGTGTAATAAATGACAGAATTATATTGCGGTAACAGTATTTATACTGACATCAAAGTCTTCTGGAATAGTATTTGTACTGTTTCACTCTTTAAGGTGGTGCAATCGATTTTGGGTATGGGAAATATCTTGTATGCTAAATTCTTAACCACTTAAGATAACTTCTCCAAGTGTAGAAAAAGTAGACGATAATTTTTTATCTCAATGTGAGAGTAAAAGCATTCAAAATAGTTTATACAATATTGTAATCAAGCCCAAATAAAACAATTAAAGTTAATTATGTGAAAGTTTTACAACATATACACGAGTGACATGTTTTTTATTTACCAAAAAAATTAATCTGTTCAGAAAATTAAATCTAAAATAATTTCATTTACTTAAATCATATGTAATTTTTAAAATATAATTTTCTTGTCATAAATAAATAAAGAATCCCTGTATATCTTGCTACCATGAATAGAGCAACAATTTGGATAAATAAATTAATGGATTCAAATACCTAATTAATCTAGGCCTACAGACATAGATTCATTAGGTCGTATGAGTTACAATTTGTGAAAGAAACGCTCAGTTGTGCCTGCCAGAAATATGTACCCACAGATTTTTATCAGAAAAAGACTTTTTTATATACAACTCTAAGTTTTCTTCCATAACCACAGAAACCTATCTCAAACAATTCCTTAATTGTTAAAATTAGGTAATACAATGGTGTATTCAAGAACCAGCTTCCCCAAACTATCCTAAAAAATTAATAAAATACTCTGTTGAGAGCATGTTTTTGCTAAGGCTTCAATAAAATTGCACAACTAATGTTAATTAAGTCATTAAACAGAAATAAAAATAAAAATACTGATTTTGGAGTGATAAAATTTAATTTGCATTTATAACTTCCATGCTAAGACTGGGACAAAATCTTTGTAACAGCTGTAATTACTAACAGTGGTGGGCTAGTCAAAGTTCAAATCACACATAAATATTTGGGAGCAATATCAATATAGTTGTAATTTATAGACCTACACTTAATTATTAGCTCATAACCCCCTTTAATTTTACCATGAAAAATTTTAATACTAATTAAATTTGAATTTGTAGAAAAAACTATTTAAATTTAAATTTAGTAGTTTGCTCAATGCTTGCTTGTCAACCAATATTACTGTGAACTTACAATAATGTATCTCACGTGTATTTCAATTTTGATATTTTTATTACATCTGGAAACCAATTTGAAGGTTCTAAAGAGGACTGTGATACTATTGGGACTACTTATATGCACATTATTTTTGTTTTTTTTTGTAATTAATATTTTTTTTGTCTTTTAGTAAAAGTTTAGAACTATCCATGAATTTATATTAAGAACCAACTATTGAAACAATCTTGAGTTTTCCTATAAGAACAATGTTTAAACCTCATGCAGTTTTACAATCTTATTTTTAATCATAGCATTATGGGAATTGACTCATGTTTAAGGTGTAATTAATATACATTCAAACACTTTTTTATTTTATTTTGTAAAATGTAAAATTTTTTAGCATTTAAATTATAAAAGTATAACAAAGTTTGAGATTTTTTCTTTAAATCCAATAAAATTGTTGTGTTTATTATTATTTTAATTGTATATTTTAATAGTTTTAAATTATTTTAGTTAGTAGTTATTTTGTTGATAAATTTATATTACAATGAGGCACCTGTTATATATTTCAATTTGAAATAGTGTACAATTTTATGTGCTAATAAATGAGATGATTAAAATATTGAAAAATCTAAAAAGTGTTTTGGATGTGTGTAACAATGAGACATTTTCCATAATTCTATGACCAAAAATATGCTCATAAAAGTGTGTGAGAATTAACTTTGTTCTTATTATACTAAAAACAAGATGGTACCCTTACAGCTGGCACTTAATATGAATTTATCACTAAAACGATTATTTTCAAGTATCTATATCAACATTCTAATTTTATAAAAAGTAATGTTTATCAAAATTAAAACATCAAAATTATGGAGTAAATTAAAAGTATTATTATTGTTTCATATCTGAATCAATTTGAGAAAATGCTAATGTTAAACTTATTTCCATTTAAACCTAAAATAAATGTTGTTTAATTGTGATCTCTATACTTTGTTGAGTTACCTAAATTGTATATTACTTTTTTGATTAGTTAAATTTCAATGTTTCAATTGCACTAGTTATTGCACGGGTTGTATTGATTTATTATATAAACTTCAGTCAATAGTATATTAGGAAATACTGTTTCAATTTTAGACAAAGAATATTCTCAAGGACAAAGGAGTGTACTGTATATTTAGTTCAGTTACTGTGCCTCCCAATACCTGACTCCAATATTGGCATAATGATCAAACCCAGCTGGCACTACATGTTGCTATGACAACCAATATTATCCTTTTCTGACTTGTTTATCTTGCTCTGACCTTTCACTTCAGTTGTGTTTATAAGTTTTGTGACGATGCCTCAGATTAGTGAATCTTTGTCCGAAAGGGACAGTGCCCTTTCAAAATTGCAAGCAATTAAGGAAGAAGAAAGAAAAGGACCAAGGTATGAAAGCATAGTAGTGTATCATTACATTTACTGTTTACAATATAAAAACTTTGTTTTTTGTATTTTTATATTTTTATTATTTTTTATATTACGTATCTATTTAATTGTCTTTAAATACAGTAAATATAATCTAGTTTTACCCATTTTTTCTTTATTTATATGTTAAAAAGATATTATTACTTTTATTTGGCAATCATAACTTGAAATAATAGTGGAATAATTTCTTTTAATGTGCCTTTATTGTGTTTTGAATTGTTTTAATTAGTACTGTACAAATCTGTTTCATTGTTTTATCTTATGTTGAAATTTAATTATTAAAAGCACAGTGGATTTATTTTTTTAATAGTAAACTCTATTGACCAGTTGTGACATACACAACACATTTTAGAATGTAAAAGCGCTGTTAAAATCTTTTGTTCAGTAAAATGATTTTTAACCAACTCTTCTTTCTTAATTTTGAACCTTACTTGCAGAATTGGAATTTTATAGATTCATGCTTACATGTTTTGTATCAAATACATCATGGGAATGGAAATCTTCTTTAAAACTGATATACTTCCTAAGTAAGACAGCTGTAGCATCCATTCCAAGTTCAATATGATTAATTGTCTCCTTAATGTGCAAATCCCAGCTAAGGCCTACGAGGAGATCTAGGAATGTTGTATTATAAACTTTATCCAAAAGGGTGTAATTTGCTAAGATGTTAAAACTTCAATGATTTTTATATTTTTTATACTGAATTAAATAAATTTGATTTTATGTTTTTATAACTCATGCCTTATCAATTAAAAATTATTGTAAATAGTATGCAGTTATTTCTAGTTCATCTTCATTTTTGGTGGATATGATTTGATTTGAGTCGTCTGCAAATAATAAGCAGAGTTGGTTATTGTTATTTTTAAGTTTACTAAATCATTTTGGCATATCCGTTATGTATACATTAAATATTAAGGACCCAAAAATAGACTCCTAGAGCACTCCATTTACCATTTCTACTATTTGGGCGTCAGGTTCAAATCCTTTTAATTTGTTATTTTCCACAGGAGATATCTACAACATATTGTAAATTATAAAGTTACTATTCAAATCACTTAGATGAGTATTGATGATTCAACATTTTTCATTGATCAATGAACTAGACGACATCTTTATCAAATAAATATTATTTTATTGTGTTTTAAAGTTACAGCCAGGTTTTGTTAATTAATAGATTTTTATATATGTATTAATTAAATCAATTTATAATTTTACTAAACCAATGTATTGTACTCAATATAAAAGTCCCAACTGACTGTGAAGAAAGATATACCCAACATGGTAAGGTAAGTATAAAAATTCTATTGTTTATGAATTTTTTAAATTTAGTCTGCAAAGATGCAAATGGAGAAGTTACCACTGTGGAAATTTAGTGTTGTCAAATAGAGGCATAGCCAGAATATCATTTTGAATAGTGACACCATTGTATACCTTCGTAATAACTACTTTATATTATATTGTGTTTTTATTACCATGCAATTAATTAATATACACTGGAATTTAACTTATGATTTTTCCAAAATGTTTTGTATTAATTCTTGTTTTTAACTGATTTAACACAAAATAAAAAATCTTTAGTAGAAAATTGTTGGGCAATGTTATACCTTTACGCAAATTTAATTATTTAATGGATTCAAAGTTATTTACATACAAAACTGAAATGCTAAATGACATTAGAATGAGCCGATCTGTATAGCCTCTATGTCACAGTTTAAATAGCATTCCATCCACATTTAAAATTCAATCATTTTCATATGACAAAAAATTAATACTAAGGTTGGGCAAGTACACTATACAGTAATGAAATTCACCAAATTTAAACATTTGACAACAAAACAAGTCATATATCAAAAGCATGGAAGTGTATACCAACTATGGGTTTATAGTAATCAACTAAACCAGATGGTAATGGTCGGGAAGGGAAAGTACAAAACTTTTGACATGACTTGTTTGTTCTTGATCTAAGACCATAGTGTGTCCTCAAATTGTATTGGCAGAGGTATGTTTATTGTTAAAATTCATTTAGATTGTACAACTAATCTCTTTTTGAAATAACGGTAGCCAAAGTGGCCGAATTCGACAGAAGGTTGACTTAGTGTTTTATGTGTGTTTGAACACATTCTCTTCATTGATAAGATAGCTTCATGCAATTATTTTCAAACCAGCATTGTAGGTCAGTTTTCAGACTTCTCCATAGACATCTACTTGTATTGGTTCTTTGTTCTTTAAATTTCACATTTAGTACTCTTTTTTTCATACATTCTCCATCACAAGAACACTTTATACTATGCACAGATTTTTTAGCCACGTGTTCCTTTTTTAATATTTAAGTGTTCATTTCAGTTCAAAATTTTCCCTAAGAGTGTTTTAGAATATTAAAAAAGTTGTAATACTGTACATTCTGTCTAGTATATTGATTTTTAATTGTTTGATATTATGTATTAAGATTTTTTGTAATCTGAAAGATTGTTTCCAGTCCTCAAAACTTGGTGTTCTATTTTTCTAACACATAACATTGGTTCAAACTCCTGTTACTTTTCAAGTGTTTAATCTTAGATTCTAATTATTATTGATTTTTTTTAGTGATAAATTCAATATTTTCAGGATAACCAAAGAGTCTCTGAGAAAGCACTGTAAAGAGCATAAATTGTACCTTACCCCTCATCTAAATGATGTGCTGTATCTCCACTTTAAAGGTAAGCATAGCAATATTAAACGGGTATTCCTATTAGAGGAGTTGACAAAAATAATTTATACTGGACTAAATTATTTGATTTAGTTGTATATTATCATGTTTTGTAAAATGGTGAATCAAACTAATTTGTGGGTCATACTTAATATTCTGTGTCCTGTCAGTTATTGCATTCAGAATGTTAATACAAATGGAAGCCAAATATAGAACAAAGGATACCACTGTTATACACTGATGAAATCATTCATAATTCCCCATTACGATTTGTTTCTTTAGTGGAGGAAAGAGTGTTTGATATTTTTAACAGTGTGTTAAAGTTGGCATTACTTATCTCATCCTGTGAATTCTTTCTTCTAAATCAATAGCAATCATTCAGAAAAGAAAATTCTTAATATAGTAAATCATTGGTTAAACTACTATCATTCTAATGTAGCATTAAAACAAAACAGTTGCCACATAAGGTGGAACAAGAAGTTTCTGCCAAGAGAGAAACTATATTTACTGTCTCACTCCAAGCTGGTTAATACAACTCTAAAATTGAGAAGGTTTATGGCAGTCAAACTATTTAGATAAAACAATCTTTATGCTCTTTTTGAATTTACATAGTTGGAGCAAACCACTCGGACAAAAATGAATCACAGGAAATAATCTCACTGCTCTTGAGCAATTGATATTCTAAATCCCTACAAACCACTCACAAAAAACTGAATTTGATCCTCCAATTAACACAGTCCCGAAACCCATCATCAACTCCAAAAATCCATCCTAATAATGAAAATGTAGAAGCTATTTTGGCACTTTGGTATTATACTGACCATATCCTGACAATAAATACCTTGTGAGATTTTGGTTATCTCCTTACTAGAATAGTATGTCCTGTAGAATAGTGAGCAATCTTTAGTCGATAAATTCAGGAATTGTCTTATTGCAAATCCCCATTCCACCAATGTTAAATAAAGGTCAAGCGGTCAATTACTGTGTAATGCTCAGTGTGTCAATGTCTTGATGGTGTCTCAGTGTTATAATAGTGTACTTCCGTATCATTGTTTTTCGTGTGCTGTAGAAGTGTTTCTTAATGATAAGTGATCTGAGTTTGGAAAAGTACTGATCAGAAATGCTCCTGGCCAGTGCAGGCTTTAATGATGCCAAAATTCTGGTGGGAAAAGAAATCATTCATCAAGGTAGTGTCTGAATTCAAGCTCAGAAATTAAAGTAGTCATTTTGTAGAATTACCTTTTGTTTTTATATAAAACATTTATTTTCGCCCAATGGAGATGTGGTCGGTATACTATCAATGTACTGATTTTTGCAAAAGACATATTATACTTTTTTACAATAACTTAAATGAAAATTATTTTACTTCTTTCACCAGACTGGGCCCAGCTCCTTTACAAGACCCTTTCCCTTACAGAATAATTTACTGTGAAATCACTTGGAACTCATACTATATAGATGACTTGTTTGCCAAAACCACAATATATACAGTGTAGTTAATTGGTGTCTACAGACAACCAGTGAAAACCCTTGAGAAGTTCTCTAAGGTGGACATCCCATCTTGGAAGTTTTCCCTGTGATGATGAGTGATATCTGTGTGTATGACCTGAAACATGACAATAAAAACAAAACTCTTACTAACTTGCTGAACATCCCATCAATAAGTTTAGGTCTCCCACCCACCAGATTCATTATAAACTTGAAAACATCAATTGACTTTACTCTAACCTTGATATAAGTAAAATTAACACTGCTTTAATTATTACTGGCATATGATATCATACTGCACAGTTTTGTAGGATTGATATTCCAAACAAAAATTACCTTAGTCAATTTTAACCAATAGAGATTTTTACAGAACACTTACTTTTACTTAAAGTACATGGCAAAATGTTTATAACACTCCCTATATGGAAGAATTCTATGACTGTTTTAATTAAATATTTACCGCTTTGCTTGATGTAACAGGTCTGTTTAAACAAATTATGCCAAAATAAAATCTGATGTTCAAAGTAACCAACAAGGAATCTGAAAGATTAAGGAAAGGTTTAAAAAATACATAACAACTAAAATTATATTATTCATTGTATAATGGCTAAGCTGTTGGAAGACAATTAAATAAATAACACTGAAAACAGAAAAGACCTGGCCATGACGAGAACAAAATATGAGATATAACTGAAAGGACTAGAAAAGACTTAACTTCAGACTGTATCTCTGACAACAATAGCTGTTTTAGAGGTTATTAAGTTTAAAAGGCACAAAGTAGTAATACACCAATTCATAATTAATGAACTTTCTAGCAGCTGACCAGTTCAAGCACTACAGCACAAAATAGCTGACCACACAATCTCCACGGTGCTGGTAAAAAAATTAACCACCAACCTATCAAAAACTACAGTAATATCCTTCATTCCACATTTTAATCACATGAAAGAATTCTCTTTACATTCTTATCTCTGAAATTAAAACAGTCAGCTGGCATTAATAAACTCTTCACTGCAAAGAAGAGAGACACTATGTCAGTTAATTCACGTATAAAACTCACAAGGAGTTTCCGATAAAAGTCAAACTTTAAAGAGTGTTTCTAAAACTGAAGAAAGACAACAGAACATCATAGGACAATTTTAGACGAATATTGGTTCTATGAATAAGCAATAGATGAATCTTCCTGGACTAACTCAAACTTCTCACAGCATCTTGACGGCTCAACAGCACAGTTAATCTTACAAGGATGATCTATCACTATATTTTCCAGCAAAAATTGTGGAATTCTTCATTAACTAACTTTACAACGCTAAAATTTTAACTGCCACATTACTAGATTTTAGTAATGGCCTTGCCTGCCTAAACCACTATCTACTCCTCCAAAAACTAGAGAATATTGGCTGTATGGTGATTATTACATGGGTGGCTTGCTAGCTACCTGAAAGATTGACAGCAAGAATAAAGTAGCTTAACATTATTATAATGGTTACAATAAAGTTGAAGAACATTATTTAACCAATTTGTTGTATTGTGCAACTCTTTACCACTTATTACTAGGATGTTATAGAACAAATTGTCACAAAGTAGAAAGAACTTTATTTGATGCTTAGGTTGGACCATAATTTTACTAGACTAAAACTATATCTATAACCACCAAACGGTGGGATGAATTAGTGCTTCAGTAAATAAAAAAGTGAGGTCAAGTACTAATTTATAAACATGGCTGTATGTCACATAAATAAATAACTTTTGTTACTTATGAGAAGTATTTGACATACAAAGTATATAACAAAATAGAAATTATGGCAAAAAGGTACCAACACTTTTTTTACACTCCAAACAATCAGGGTTGACATATCTAGTGAAGCAATTAAATTGTAGCATCGGTTAGGAGTTGTGTGGGCACAGTATTCTAGACCCGAGGATGAGGGGTTCGGCGGGGGAAACATATTTAGAAAATGAATGGAAGGATGCTAGCTTCTGTTGTTGTGCTTGCTTCGTAAAAAGTAACAATACAGTATCTACACAATATTTGGCTGGACCAAAATAGGGTTTGAAACAATTTCTTGTGTAAAACGTTTTTTTAATCCAAGGGAATCCCTTCTTTCCCTAATGGGAGAGTTTAATGGGGTTTCAATAATGGTTACCCACTGTTTAATGAGAATATTCATCAAACTTTATACTCCCTGGCTCCTTAACCTCATCTCTCCTTAATTTATAATAACATTGAAGCCAATTATTGATCAAGTAACATTGGTGTTTCACCATTCATTCATTTTGTATTTATATTTATTCATTATTTTATCCCCATGCACCACTGATGACCGTATTATGCAAATGCTTTATACAATATTTAAGTGACAATACAATATATATTACAGTTCATTGTGTAACTTTATTTTATTCTATAATAGTACAATTGCATGATTTAAATAAGTAAATCTAACATATAATACATTAAGTAAGTAAAATATATTACTAATTAAAAACAGTATGTACACAATTAATTCTTCTAAAATCTCTGTTTGACTAACCTTTTAATGTTAAGGTCCAGTTACTTTAATTTAAAGTGTTAAAAAATATGATTTTTAGCATTGTATGATCGTCTTGGCCAACTAAGTCTGATACATTTATGGTATGTTACAAGGATATAGCTGCATTGAAAACCTTGAGGAATATACTGGCCTGAAATGTTTGTGGTTGGAAAACAATGGAATACTGCGAATTGAGAACCTTTCTGCCCAGACGGAGCTGAGGAGCCTCTACTTACATAACAATATCATCAGGAAAATTGAAAACCTCGAGGATCTCCAGCTGTTGGACACCATTAATCTAAGCCACAACTTTGTCACTAAAATAGAGAACTTGGGTAAGTATAATCAGCTGATTGCTGAGACTTTAGCTCTTTAATGCAAATGTTATAGATTTTGAAAAAGATTTAAAATACTGTTTATCATCAGATTTTATTGAGATGTGGCAAAAATCATTTTTTTAATGTTTGGATTTAGCAGGGTTCCAAAAAAACGGTTCAAGTAATACTGTTTTGTAAAACATCAGTTGTACTTGTTTGATTTACAGTGGAACCTTGATAGTCCAAACTAATTAGGATGAGCATACTGTGCAAACAAAACCCGTTAGACTTTCACTAGACTGAAATGTTTGAAATACATCTGTAACTACAAAAGTAAAAATACAATTAATAATGTTGCAATCATATTAAAATAATTATACATTTGTATTTCATGTATAATTAAACATTAGAACCACTAGCCAATGAAAATAGTGTGATAGAAAAAAATAAAATAAGAACAACAACCGAAACAATATGATTAATACTATAGTCCAGTTGTTTAAGATTTTATCTGCAGACAAATTCCTATTGAGCTGGATTTTGGTTTACACTTTCAGTATGGCGTTTTAATGTAGATGTGAAAAATTGACATTGATAAAAAAAAGTTATAAGGGTCAAAAGGTCACGAAAATCAGTTTTTAACGAATATCTCTCGATTTATGCCTTGGAGGTCAATAAAGGCCTTTATAAAAATTATTTCTCATACGATTATCTAAAAAAATTTCTCTTACGTTTTTCTGTAAAGTCAACTGTTTTCGTGCTAGAGTGCTGAGAAAGCGACTACATTATGATGATGCACTCGTTTCCGCACCACCTTTGAGGTAGAATGCAAGGCGCGTTTGTTTTTACATGGTAGGCATAATCTGTAATAAAAGTTTTGTTTTATCTTATGCTCAATAATTATTTATTTGTACATTGAAAAATAGGGGGGGAAAATACTTTTGTATTTAATTTTCTTTTATACAAAAATAAAAGAAAATATTATTCGTATTATTCGAGAAGATTATAGTATTATATTATTATTATTAAAATATTATGTTATATTATTATTTTTATTTGTCGCTGATATCTTCAATTTCAACTTCATCTAAAGTTACTGACAAAACATCGAGTGGACTTATTGCTGTATTTAAATCAACATCATCATCATTTTCTTTGGACTCTGCGTTTAAGCATGACTGACCACGACAATGTTCACAAGCTTTAGAACATCTCAATCCAATTTTTTTTACATCCACATTTACCACCACAACCTTTTGTACAATTACAAAAGATTGTGTTTAGTAAATCATCGGGTGCTGGTGGCAATAAAGTTGTTATTGGCTGTAATATATTATTTTTCAACTCCCAACCCTACTGTTCTGGATCAATTTCTTTTCCTAGCCAGGTTTGTATTTGATAATAGACTCGATAAATATGCTGTTGAGCTTCTGAAGAAGTGGGTGGTAATAATTGAAATTTCACAGCAGTGCTTTGTCTTGTTAGTTTAGCAAAGCTGCATTATCTGTAATTGTCAATTGAATTTTCTGATTTTGGAGCACCGTACATTGCTAGTACATTCCATATCTATCACCACGCGCCTCTCAGCTTTTAAAATTGTGTCTATAAATATGAGAGTACTTACTTCTCTTATAGCGCATCTGTATTTTTTCTTTTTTCTTTCAATTTCTTCACTTGCTTCTTCTCCACAAAACAAACATAATTTTTTGAAATCAAAACAATTAATCTTTTTTTGCATGGAGATGTTGACGTACTTGGTTCTTCTTGGCGTCGTTTGAAGGCCGCAATACTCAAATTGTTCGTATAATTTTTACAAAAATTACTGTGAACATTTAAAAATGTTAGTATTCAAATACTCAATGTTACCATCACTTCTAGCGACACTAGCATCGTTTAATGTTTGTAAACCACGTCTAACTTCTACTACGTCACCACAAGATAATGATTCATTACATATGAAACATTTATCACTCATTATGAAAACTGTTCAAGAGCACAAAACTACGAAAACAACGTCTTTAACACTCAAGAAAAATTTTTCAACTGAGCTAAACACAGTCCGATAGGCAGTAGCAGGTATAAAGAGACGGGCACAGAACAATAAAGAACGGAACATCTGCCAGTGGAGGTCATTTGTATTATATATATTAGATTTTACTAAGTTCCAAAACCTCTATAATATAAGTATATTTGTCACAAAACGCCCTAGTAGAAGTTAGAAGTTTTAAGAAAACTTAAATACATTGATAAATAACAATAAAGTTGACGCCTTATATGTACGAGTATACAGTATATAATACCCTATGTGAGTGCATTCTACTCGCTTTCTTAGCACTCTAGTCTGAAAATGCTTGACTTTACAGAAAAATGTAAGAGACATTTTTTGTAGATAATCGTATGAGGAATAATTTTTATAATGACCTTTATTGACCTCTGAGTCATTGGTCATGAGATATTCGTGAAAAACTGATTTTTCTGACCTTTTGACCCTAATAACTTTTTTAGCCGGCACGATATTAATGTTGATTTTTTACATCTTCATTAAAACGCCATAATGAAGGTGTATACCAAAATTCAGCTCAATAGGAATTTTTCCGCAGATTGAGGTTTAAAAAACCTAAAATGACTGGATTACTATACAAAGAAACAATTGTTCTAATTCAAGAGATTATGTAGCCAAGTTATAACAATTTATTCTAATTAGAAATTAAATAATTTTTTTAGAAATGCAAGAAAAGTGAGTGACAGGGAGCAATGACAGGCAAAGCACACATTCCTCCTGCTACACTACTTGTGAGCTCCCTACAGTACAAAATGCCAATATCATAAAACTTATAAACACTGCTGTTTTTTAATGATTTCCTGTTTTTATTTAAATCAAAGAAGTCACAGTCACATAGTCAAAGTTAAATACTCAGAACCTGTTAACACTGAGGCTTTTTCATCGCTTTAAATATAGAACTAATACAAAGCATTTGTTCTTTAGCAATGTTGCCAGTT
The DNA here is from genome assembly GCF_021130785.1 of Homalodisca vitripennis. Taxonomy (NCBI): domain Eukaryota; kingdom Metazoa; phylum Arthropoda; class Insecta; order Hemiptera; family Cicadellidae; genus Homalodisca; species Homalodisca vitripennis. Next base: position 80,754,128 of record NC_060211.1, read on the forward strand.
CTACACAACCTTACCTTGAGTCACAACAAGCTGGAGAGCGTGGAGGATATCTGCCATCTCACCCAGTGCCCACAACTCTCTGTGGTTGACCTTTCCTACAACAATTTGGAAAGTCCAGAAGTAGTTGAAGTAAGTATTAGGAGCATCCTGATATATAAAAAAGGTTAATTTCTTGTAACAAAATTACAGCCCATAGTAAATATTTTTTATCTTTGTGAAAAATGATTCTCTACTAGTTGTTTCCCGCAGCTTTGCAAGCTTTTCATAAGATTTTCATCTGTATGAGCACTTCTGGTTCAAGTGAATTATATTTTAAATGCCAATGTAGAGTTTACCTTGTTACCTAGATAAAAAAAATCTGTCTGTATATAGCCATTGTACACATACATGTAGTTTATTATAAAGTGGTCTAATACTCAAGCTTTTAAGTTCAACCAGAAATTGATTTTAAAGACAAATATACATCATAACTTAGCGCCTTCAAATAGTATTTGGCTATTTAATATACATAACTGTCTTGTAATTGCAGTTTATAATGTGTAGGGGCACTAAAAGTTGATAATGTTTGCAGGGCGTTTGGTGGTGAGTTACATCAATGGGCATAACATATAAACCTTCTCTGTTGAAAAAAAAAAAACACACACACAAATATATATATATTTTCATAATGATCGATCAAATAGTTTACGATTGTATAAAGGACATACAGATATATTTGTGTGTTTGTGTGTGTGATACACCACCTCCTTGTGGTTCAAGATCTTTATTAAACATTAAATAACATTCTCAGTTATAATAGGTTTCATCATGAAAAAAAAAACATTGAACATAACAACTAATATATGTATATGTATAATTAGTTATACATTTATGTGATAGTTGTACATTAACCAGATGTATTTTGTAACAGATCAAACATGTTGCACATCATGTACTCGTGAAATGCTTTTGTCTTAAGCCAATTCTTTGTTCTGAAGTTTGTTTATCTTAAGCTAAGCTGATATCAAATTCTTTCAAAGTGTGTGGGCTAACATTATTTTTTACTCTGGTAATTTTGATAAACCAGATGTTTAATAATACAGGATTAATTACTCCAAAACATGATAACCTCTAATATATAAAATACTCTGATCTTTTGGGATAAGTTACAATGTTATTTTTTCTGAAAAATAGGGAATGTAAGGTTTTATATTATTTTATTTATTGTTTTCATTTTTGACTCTACATCAACAAAATGTGTATTTACTTCTTGAAAATTTTATTTGATTATAAATGATTTTTAATTTTGCTTTTATTATTTCTTTTTTTCGTATGAAATCTTTCTTTTTCAATCATATTGTTTTAATAGGTATATGAACACTAAAACAATTAGTTATACATGTTTTCTTTTACCTAAACAACTATAGGTATTGAATGTGAAGGTCAGATATGTTATAAAGAATAAGAAACAATCCAAATTTTAATTTTTTCAATGATTGTTTTTTATTGCTGTAGTCACTTTGTTATTTTATTTGTTTATAAAAATATTACTACATAATATTGGGGGGGATGTATTATTTTTATAATAGTACTTCATTCTCACAGATTTTAATACACATTTTAAATAATCATTTAATTTTTAACTGTGGAATTTTTTGATGTTGCATACTAGTAAAAAAACATACAGAAAATAACACTTTTTAAAATAATAAATATGTTTTTACTCTTTCTTATAATATAAAATGCAAAAACTTTGCAAAGAGATCCAAAGAAAATCAGCGACGAAGAACCTCAAACCGAACCTTTACATCGTTTTGACATCAGAGACATCTAGACTACAAGATACAATAATATGGTGTAATCTAAATGAAGTGGCAGTCTCATTGTTCATCAGGTGGGTGCACTGAAAAAATTCAAAAACTCTGCACTGAAAGGGAGGTGAACTGGATCTAAATTCAATATTCAAATTGAATCAACCCTTCCTGCCATAGCTACATTATGTATAAACTGTTATATTGAGAATAAAAACCATATGCAACAGTATACATTTAAGTATATTTAATTACTTATTTTTAAAAAAGCTTGTAGCAAGCAAAAATTAGGTTCACTAGATTTTTAAGTTTACCATAGCTGTGTATCTAGGGTTAAATTATAATGGCATTCAATAAGAATTAATTAATACATTCGTGTAAATCGGTATTAGTTAAAAGTTCATCAATTCAATTTAAGGGAGAAATTGACACTGTCTGTTTAATTTTTGTTAATGTTAGTTTAGCTTTTAATTGCAAATAAGCAGGAATGTTTTGAGTAAGGAATTAAAGGAATTAATGGTGTGCAGTTTAAAAATAACATAACAGTACTGTTTATCCCTAATCACAGTTATTACAGTTACTTTTAATAATTAATAAGTTAATTTTAATATTTGCTAAGTTATATTTTATTAACTAGTGGTTATTATTTTATTTAACGATTACAGAGCCCTCCCTTGCTTACAAATGTCTTACCTGTATTGACAAACGCATATCATTTTTATTCCGCAGGTATTTGCTGCCATGGCAAATCTCAGAGTGCTGAATCTGATGGGTAATCCTGTAAAGAGCAACATCCGCAACTACAGGAATGTCCTGACTGTCCATTGTGTTAGTAACATGTCTTCTAGTTTTTTAAAGTTAGTTTTGTAAAGATAACCACAACAATATATTGTAAATGTACAAACAAAAGTGTCTGCATTGTGTTTAGACTATATAGAATTTATCAATTATAGATCACTTTATGATTGATAGAAAAAAACTATACAAAGTTGTAGGAGGTTAGTAGATAACCTCCAGATCACATAACAGATCAGTTAACATAAGAACACTTACTTTTCCAGCATTGATAATGAGACCCTTTTTTGTTCTCTTTGGACAAGAAGCTTATAAATTGCACCTAGTCCTATGAGGATCTTTGCACTGCTTCCAGAGTGATAAGGTTTGGGGGTAGGGGCCGCCTCCTATCGAGATCCATGAAGAAGGAATTTAGGGCACTAATCTCAAGTCATGTCCCCTCAAAAGAAGGGGAGGTCAGCTCTGAACCAGCCTCTCCAGCCAAAGCAGGCAGGGGGTGGCACACCCTTATGTTGAGACTAACAAGAACCTTTGATACTTAGGGAACAAATCCCACAAACTCCAACAGTCATGTCCCAGTAGACTAGACCTATCAAATTACCCTTGCACCTCAGAATCTCGACATTTGCGCTTAGTGATTTGCGGTGCCGCTCCTGGATAAGGTTGCCCAGATTTACTTGACACATCAGTTTTTGCTATACCCATTGGTACAACCATGTATAAACCAGCCATAAGTGATCCCTGCTGGGTGTAGTGAGACCCTTAATACATACTTGGGTGTAGTGAGACATAATGGTAATACATCTCATATGTCCCCAGACATGTTAATGAATTATAGATTTACCTTCTTACATTCCTCAATATTGTGATGTTACTACAGGTTTTGTCAACACCTTGACCCTGTCAAGTATCCAGGCATGATCATGTGGCCTCCGCGTTGTAGCGATTCATGTTTTGCAAATACATGTATTATTTATTAAGGTGTTATTGTGTTGTGTACTATGTGTTTTTTTATTTTAACCTATAATGAAACACTAACCTGGATACCTGATGATCATGATGTTGATGAAAACACACAATACTGAGGAATATAAGAAGATAAATCTATAATTCACTAATATTAGGAACGTTCCAGTAGTAGGACTGACCTTTAATCGCCAGACATGAAAGATATAGTAACAGGATTTTTTTAATCCTTTGCCATCGTTCAATGATACAAGAAATCAGTAACACTACATTTTGAGATCTCCAATTTGATCTCTTCCTCAGATAGCTAACTAACCTAACACATACCTACCATCTAGGTTAAAATAAACAAATCATAACAGAGCATTGTGACATGCATAGATTAGTAATCACATCAATTGTATAGTGTCAAACAGGTCAAAATAGTGTCTGCACTCTATGACCAACCACTGACAACTGACCAGTGGCCAATAGTAGGTGACAATCTTCATGGCAAAAACAAGATGGCACCAATACATGCTCTGCACAATGGTCTGGTATGATTTGTCTATTTAAACCTACATGAGGCAAAGATCAGACTGCAGATCTAAAAAATAATGTTATAGTATCACTGAATGATTCCAAATGTCCAAAAGAAATCCTTTTACCTACACAATCCTTAGATCAACTTCGAAATGTAATAAAAAAAAAAAACTTTAAGGGGAGTCGGCACTTCTGACAAATCCAATATAATTAAATGGGGCGTCAAGCTCAACTTTAGGAACCATTATCTCCTAAACTACATGAACTATCTGTCCCAAATTTTTACCACTTCTCATTTACATTATTCTTGACCTATTATAGGGCAATGCATTAAAAATACTTATTATTTCTACAAAAAATTAAAAAAGAAAAATGTCATAACTATTTTAAATTTTATATTTATTAGGCCTAAGTAATACATTTATTTTTCAACATACCTTAATAAATCTGCTAGGGGAGTAACACACAATAGTCTTTTAGCTATATGCCAAATTTCATTCTTATATCTCAGACAGTTTTTTAAATACACCTAAACTAAGAAAAACAGGTTTCGGAAAATCACATTTGAAAGTTACGGATAGATTTTTCACTAAAACCACCTGGACAGGGTGGATGCAACTTTTAAATTTTGTAACTGCAAAGGTCTTAGAGTGAAAATATGTTGAGTTATCTTCATTCGAAAATTAAAATCCAAGTTGATTAACATCAACATCAAAGCTGTATTAACGTCTGAATAGTTACCAAAAATAAATTAGCCATATATTGGGATTTTCAATGTCCTTAACATTGTTAACATAAAGCTAATCAATATTTTAAAATTGAATTTATAAACTCAATACCAGACATATATTTAAACTTTTACTGACTAACTTGAGAATGAGTTTTACTTACATTTTCCATCATGGAGATTTCGTTTTCCAGAAAAACCTTCAGCATCTGGATGATCGGCCAGTATTCCCCCGGGATCGAGCCTGTGCTGAGGCTTGGTGAGTTAACTTATTTTTCATTTGCTGAAAGATTAGTCACTTCCCTCTTAAATATTAACTATCATAGTTGTTATATCAATAATTATTTCAACTGAAATTTACTGTTTCCTAAATTAGAAGGAAAAATTGGTTCACTTTAGGGTAATTCATTTCCTTGAGGATCAGTGTTAGTCCTCAGCGTAAAACAAAATTTTTAATTGCAATAATAAGCACATGTAAGCAGGCTACTCACAAGCATGAAGCATCGTTGAGTATGGTAAGACATGTACTGAGCTCCTTTGCTCTTAATTTAACTCTCCGAGTGTCCATCATATTTTGTGAGGTTTTGCAGGCTCTCCTTGTAAAATTTATAATAAATCTAAATAGTAACTTAAATGCAAGGTGTTATATTCCAATTGTTTTTGCAAAGAATTGTTTTGTGCTTTTAGACTGCGTAATTATGAAGATAGAAAAAGAAAACTTCTTACTTTAGAAATAAAAGTAAAAAAACAAATAAAAATAAAAACAAAATTTGCAAAAATTATTTTAAATATTACACATAATCAAAATTCAGATTAACCTTATTGTAGGACATATTGTCCTGAAGACTGAAATATGTAGGCTATATAACGTTGAACAGTTTATATTAATACAATTTTGTTTTATACACTTTTATGAAAGTTCACATTTGAAATGTTTTCCTACTTGCAGTAATTATATAACACATTGATATAACAATGTTTTTCTTTTTATGTTATACTAAATATAGCAGCAATACAAAATATAGAATAGTCTACTTGTAGAAAATTTTGCCATGAACACAGAAATATACATTGCTGTAAGAGTTTTTTTAGTAATTAATAATATTTATGTATATACCTATAGGAAAGTCAAAATTGTGAATATATTTAAGGAAAAACATAAACAATATTTACTTGCAATAATATCATTTCTAACTATTAGTAACTACATAACAACGAAGTAAAAGGAAAACTAGTACAAAATAGAATGTAAACAGCGAAATTCATGTGTTCGTATCTGAACAATGACAACAAATGCATACACACATCACTGGAAACAACAGCTGATGAAAAAGATGTAGACTAATGTTCAGTACTATGATTACAAGTAATCCAAAGATCACTAAACATAAAGAAAAACTCACAGGCTTTTGAAAATAAGTATAGGTTTACGATTCGATCAGTATTAGTGTCAGTAAAATGAATTGAAAGAGATTGATGTGAATTGTCAAAAATATTGACAATTGAAACTTATAGAGATAAACTCAGAATTACTCAAATTTGAACAGGAAAAATTTCCAAATATCTATGAGTCATTAATTGTTAGGAAACATTCTCCATAAATGTTTGATCCATGAGTTATAGTTGGCTGATAAAGCCTCACATGCTTCCATCCTCCTTAAATGGTCCGAATTGCTTAATCTTATAAGATATCCATACTGATCACGTTCCCCTGTCACATAGAATGCATCTTCAGGAAGAAACGTGGTTTCAGCATGCACGGTGGAACGTCCAAGCACTTTGTCGGGTAGTCTATGATTATTTTTAAAAAAACAATCTTGGAAACAAAGTCTCAAAGAGAGGAATAATTGGTAAGGCCATTGCTGCTGCAGAAGAGAAGACATTCGAGATAGGATGGAGGGCTTACAAGGAGGTTTATTTTTGAAAATATTCAGTTTCACCCAAAATCTTTGTAAATACACCAAATACTTTAAAAAAATATCAAATAATATACAACTTTACTAAAACAACACTCCAAAAGAATATATTTTTCTTTTAACTTGATACCAAATTAGAGGGATATCTAGACTTTATTTACACATAGTAAAAAGAGGCTAAACATGTAGCCAAAAAATCTTTACTAATTCAGATTTTAAATATGTATGATCTGTATATTTATGAGACTGTTTATCTGTAAAAAATAACAATTCTATTAATAGTTTGAATCGTCATGATTACAATATAAGGCGTAGTAGGTATGATAAACAACATAGACTGAAGTTTTATAAAAACAACTAGTTTTCATTGGCACAACATTTTTGTTTAATGTTCCTCTTAATATACAAAATGAGCAAAATCATGAAAAATTTTTAAAACTACTTGTTTTGACATTATTTGTTAGGCTTATCCTTGTATTTTTTAGAAGATTTTTGTCTTGTAAATGTAAATAACTTTTAGGTATTATTACCTATTTTTTTATTAATGTGATTAAGATATATAATTATATAATTGTATATGCATAACTGCTGTAACTTACTTTATAGAAGCTCACAGAGCTAATCTCCACCAGTTAATGCCACAGTTGGTCTTTTATTTTATAAATGTTAAACAAAATTGTACATGCTCATATAAAGGGAATATATACATTTATATTGATGGTATTCTTGTAATTTGAACATGTGTGAATAAAGAAATTTTGAATTTGAACGATGTTATAAAATAAGAACATTTCTTTTAGGGCTGTTGGAGGTTATGATGCATCAGAGAAAGTTCGACTAGAGTGGATAGAAAATGAAAGATTAAAAATTCAAAAAAGTGTTGAAGGTACGTATAATACAGAATTGAGGACAGTTAAAATAATGGTGTGATTATACTACCATAAGTTAAACTTTACAGATATTCCTAACCAGGTATAATACCTCTTGAGAACATATTCCAAAAAGAAAATACAAAATTTTCTGTGAATGTGGGTGTAAAAATGCCTGGCTTCAGAATAATACGAGGTTTTCAAAGTCATTTTCAAGTATTATTTCATTAGAGCTGCCAAAAAATTTAAATATCTGTAATACTGTGTGTATCTGTAAATGGTTTTGTTTCAAAAATTTGATTTTGCACATTTAAAATCTGAGTTTATAATACTTGAATTATTAACCAGTAGCACAATCATCACCTCTCATTTTCAATTGCGTTTTAAAATTTGTAAGTTGTTACATCATGTTTTATAACATTGATAAATTACTTGTTGTGCTATTTGGCTCTTCCCTCAAAAGAGGATTTATCAGATTATGAAAATAATCTGATAAATCCTCTAGAAATAAAGAGCATTAGTCATATTTGATGAATTTAATTCAGCTACATCAAATAAAATTTGTGTTTACAGCACTGTTAAACTTGAGGGACATGCGTAAAATTAAGGCAGCTGAAGAAGCTAAAGCAAGAAAGCTCGACAATAATGAAGGCCAGGTAATATTAACATATACATTTACTTTACACGCTCAATCAATGAAATTACTTTGCAGAACTGTTAGCAAAATATAAAATATTTTGTGCAAAATTTGAATACTGAAAATTATGTTTAGGGACGATAAAATTAACAACATTTATTTGCATTCTTTTTTATCATGCTTTTGTTGTTTAAGGTAGGTTTAAGATCACCGAACTTTCCTAAAAGAAAATTCACACCTTATAAGATTTATTGTGGTCTCTGATGTATTCATTCTATGGATTTTAAAGTATTTTTACATTGATTGGTCAAGTTCTAGTTAGTAAAAAATTCAAACTATTGCCTTATAGTTTTGAACAATTTATTAAATTGAACGAAACATGTGTTTTGGTATTATGCCATCTTCACACTGCACAAACAACCTGTTTAACAAAGTAAATATATATAGTTTCAACATATAATGAAATGTTTTATACATTTTGTGGTATTTGTTGACTAGAAATTATCCAACAAAAATATACTCTAAAATGTATTTATAAAATATTGATTATTTCATTTCTCTCCCCACTAGACTTGAATAATGTGTAGAAATTGACAATATGAAATTCAAATTACAAGAGCTTATTTTGAATAAATTTAACATTTTCTTTCTATATTCACTAGTCAAATGTAAAATTTTAAACAAATAATTCTATTTTATTGGGGGTGTGTGGTACCTTACAACAAATCAGTGAAGAAACGACCTAAACTCTATATTATGGCATGATAAACGCCAAGAGCCAAATGCTGGAATGGTTATAGAATTGAAAGGTGATTTCTAAGCTTATATTTAACAAGTATTTATAGAGAAACCCAATTAAATATGAAATTCATGCCTTAGGCTAACTGGGAGTCAATAAACATATCTATCATATAATAATTTATAAATAACATTTCTAGGTTCGTTTAAAAATTTGTTTCAGTTTGGTTCACATTGAAAAAAATCTCACAACCAAATGATCATAATGAACTCTCATTTAACCCTTTCAGCCATGGTGTCCTCAGTGGAGGATGCTTATATAATAATTTTGTAGATCCAAACTGCCATTGTTGCAGAATTTTGTCATAGTGTCCTTTTCAGAAAAAATCTGTTTGCACATTTGTAAATAATTTTATACAATACAATCTTTGTCTTTTTCACTCATGCCGTGATATAAACATTACAGAATTTAATGTTTTTATACATACACAAAAAGGTTCAAACTGCATCGAATTGGATATTTAGTCAGTTGGCTGCACTAGTTTTCCAAGCAGAAAGTAAAAAGAATTCGTCCAATGTGTAGGACAATGTGACTGACATATGGACGGTACTTCTACTATATGTTTTGCTGTAAGAATCATGATTACTGTGAGTTTGTTGAAGTATCGAAACAAAAACATATGAACATATTTTCGAAATTAGTTTGTGGCATCATGACGAACAATTTATTCTTCAATTTGCAAAGATTAAGATTCTGTTTTACATTGGTCAATCCAAAAACTGTTTATTGAATTTCCACCAAAAGACTTGAAATTTGAAGGAATCTAACAAAATGTTTCTTACAATTGTATTGATTTTAATGTATTTTACATTTTTAGCTTAGCTGTCCAGTCATAGTGTTGTTTGGAGAGGATGATTTAAATTTTCATTTACATAAAAAAGATTTAAAAAGAATTACTTTTTTAATATTCTCCCAATTACACATAAAGGTTACTTTTAATGTACAGTGGTTTTAATAGTTTTCTTGGTATTACATTTTTTAACTATTTCCTTAGTAAATGGAAGTTTATTTCAAATAATGCACTCAATTCTGTAAACATGTAATTCTAATAATTTTTAAAATTTTGTCTAGGCTTATAGTTTATAAAAAAATATACACACAACTATAGTTGAAAGTCACTGATTTCCAGTTTCATAGATATACATTAATTTTATAAAAACAGGTGCTGTTAGGCACGTTGTCCTCTACAAAGGACAGCCTTTATCTCAGATAGGGTAATCCTAAATATTATATTAAAATTTATAGAAAATATAAGAATGTAGATTCCAAATTTTTTATTTTTACTTCAGGAATTGAAAATATGTGACTGAAGGAGATAACAAATTGAATCAACATGATTAATTTAGAAGTATCTTAAAATGAAATTTACTTGTTTTACTACATTATTAATTTAATAATTTATGAATCTATCATTTTCAGGAAAATACAACGATTGGCCATTCTGAATCCTCTAGTAGTGATTCTGAATCTGACAGTGGTGAAGACGAAGGTGAAAAACTGAAATCAACTAATACAAATCCCAGTGATGAAAACTCTACAAAGCTTTCAGAAACAACAAAATATGAAGTAATGTCACCAATTTCAAACAATCAGGAAAATAAAATAGAAGAAAATATTCCACTGACCAACAATACAAGTGTGTCAGAAATAAGTTCAAATGTCAAAGAGCCTAAATTAACAATAACAAAATCGGTATCATTTGATGACAACGAAGAAGAGAAAATGTCTACAAATCCAAGTTCACTGATAGAAGAAATGTCAGATGATGTTAAAAATGATACAAATATTTTAATGGAATTAAGGAACAAATTTGAAACCCCCAAAATCCTTATTGAAGAAATTAATGATAATGAAGGCAATAGAATGGATAACCAGTCGGAAGTAGTAGAGAATATATTCTCGAATTCAAAAACTCGTACAAACCTACTTGAGGTTATACAAGAAATTGACGCAAATGAGTCTGAGACCGATATTTCTGACACATTGGACAATCTCCATGATAAATTACCTGATACTAGTTTAAGTAATACACACAAAAATTATAACTTTACATTTACAGATAATGGGAGTGAAAATACAGTTGAACCCAAAAAACTGATAGAAGAAATAGATAGCCTTGATGAGAAAAAGGAGATAAGACAACAGGTACTAGTTGAAGAGATTTGTAGTACTAGACAACCACAGCTACTAGAAGATTGCAAGAATCAAAAACTTGTTGCAAATCAGGAATATGATCAGTCAAATGAAGTATCAGAAGAAAAAGAATGCTCGAATGTTGAAGTAACTGAAATACAGACAAATGAACAGCGACAAACTAAAGCCCCTAAAGAAACAATAGATTTGCAGTCAACCACATCAAAAGAATTTGAAGATGTGCAGTTACTTAATATTAAGTATGAACATTCAGATTCAGTAGATACTGATGTGGGAGATGCGCCTAAAGATAATTTAAGCAAATCTGATTTTTCATCCAAGACTGAAAATGAGATGGTCTTCGCGATCGATTCCAGTCAGAAAAACAATAAAACTTCGATAAACAAGAGAAAATTCATGGAACAAACTCAACCTGAGGCTTTATTCCATCCTATTAAACTAATAGAAGCGCTCTCAAATAAATGTATTTCAAGAGAAGAACACAATGACAGAGTACCATTTGTCACTGACCAAACTACAAAAGGGAAACTTGACAATAACAATGAGTGTTTAGTGAGTTACCCATCAACTAGTAAATCGCACAATACTGAGTGGGTGAATGTGAAAAATATGAACAACATAAATGACAGTATTAAACATAAAATGCTCCAAGAAATAAAGTTTTTAGGAGATGCTCTAGAAATTTCTAACAGTTTATCAGATTTGTTTGGTGAAAATACAGCTTCTAGCAGCGATTCATCCGAGGAACCAAACGAAGAGGAAGTAAACACATCTTCAATTACATTGGATGACTGGCAAAGATTGCTTGGTAGAGAGGGTGAAAATTCTGAAGAAATTGCTGATAATGAAACAGAAGAGTTTACAGAAAAAGAACATATTGTTGAAGACCACAAGAAAGATTTGGGAATACTGAACAAAAGTCTTTCTTATGGTGGTGGGGACAATGTTCAAGTTAACGTACATAGAGAGCTGAAAGTAACATGTAAAGAAAATTTGTTAAAGACCAGGAAGTCAAATGAGATGTCTTCCTCTTTGCCAGACATAACTGCAGAATATGAGCAGCCAAGCATTGATAATCACAGTATCTCTACTCCAGACATTGTGAACAATTTGATTATAGAAGAGGCTGATAATACAAAAGAGATTAGATGTTTTCCCTATTACTTAAAAGGTGATTCAGTTTGCAAACTTGAAATTTCAGATGCTAAAGTTATTTCTGAACACTGCACAGTTCAAGCAAGAGGCTGTGAAGTAGGTATCAAGCCATTATCAAGTCACTGTGTGAATGAAGAAGAGAGACAAAATATACAAAAGGACATGAACATACACAAATCTCAAATTTCAGAAGTCAATATAAAATTCTGCAACATGGAGATAAATAAAAGTGATCAACCAATGCATCAATGGACCAATCCAAACGAAGAACATCTGGACTCCTCCCATGACAATAATACAGAAGAAGTTGAAAATCAGCCAATGCATAACTCTAAACTCTTTACTGAAGAATCAGAAGTCCATAACATGGAAACATTTCCGAATGATTCGGAAGGAATCCAAACACACCCTGAAGTTATCAGATTCATCAATCGTTCATTAGAGTTACAAATAGCTTCTGAGCAATCAAAGGATGACTAAATTACTTTTAAAGTATTTCCTTAATATTTCACAACTAAGCAGTCACTTGTATTAAGCATCTAGCGTTAATTCTAGCGTAGATTCTTATTGGGCTTTGTTAGATTGTTATTGCAGATTCATGATTAAGTCTCATTTTTATTTGTATGAAATTGTCTGGTAAGCTGATTTTGTGTGAAATACTTATTTAATATCAATTTGGATTTACTCTTAATACCATTTGTCACTTCACTTAATATGAATTAGTGAATTTTATACACTACCATTGCATAATATTAAACTGTTATAAAAATTTTTAAATATATGTTAATGTTTTAGTTGAAAAAATAAAACACAATATCAATATGAAAATAGTGTTTATTTTATAAAATATACGAAACATTCAACAAGAAATACATATATGAGGTAAATTCAACATAATAAAAACTAGTTGAGTATATGACCGCTATAAATACAACATACAATCACCTACCACCTACAATGTCAACTGATTTCTGAGTACATTTAAAATATAAAATAATGGAAGTATTAATCAGTCGTAACATATAAATTAAATAGTACCCTACAATAACATAATTAACATTTCTAAAATAATGCATCTAAACTGTTCATAAATAATTACTGTATTAAAATTTACACATTTAGGTGTAACCATATTGATTTCCATGTTATAAGCCTTAATGAAAGCATAAGAAATTTTTCCATAACTACATACAGCTTGCAGTACATAACCTACTTAGTTTTGTAAAATGTATTTTAAACCCTACTGTGAAGAAACAATTACTAATGGTGATATAAATTATTAATGAGTAATTTTATTTTAATTGAAATTGCTAACAAATGCATATTTAAATTTTCAATCTTTTACGCGTACAGCCCTCCTTAACCTATGATGGTGGCCTATTTGCCTAAGCTGATTTAATGAAAGGTACTTTAAATATAATCATGTTAACTTTTTTCAAATTTAATTTGAAATCCACATAAAAATATGTTTATAAATAACAAAAATCAAAGTACTTTATATTACACACAATTTGCCAATTGTGTGCATTTTGAGCTTTGTAATTATCCAATAAAAATTAATTATTAGCACCTGGGTTTAATATCACAGCATTGCTGCATAGTGCTGAATAAACAGTCACTTGTCTTGGTCCACATTTGATAAACTACCAGTAACATAAGCCCTGCCACATATCTGAGCCTCTTCTTCTCTACAAATAATTATAATTCTAATCCTAATTTATTGATTTTGAACATTTTCTGTTTTATCAAATTGACAATTCTACACACACCATTATCATATTATTATTATAACATTTAATATTTGATTTTAAGAGTTTTAAGATTAATATGCAGTATTTAAATATATTATTTTGAAAATAGTAATCTATTGAATAAGGGCAATATGGGTTCAAATATGATCTCTAATAATAGTTGGAATTGACGAGAGAACTACTTATTTATAAATTCAATTTAATCCATGGAAATAGCTGTAGGAATCTTTATGGGCTCTTATATAGTTATTATTAAATTCCAATTATTTTAAACTCTTGTGTACTTAATATTCATACTATTATATTCAATAAAAGAATATTTCATAGTAAAATTGTTCAACTTAGAAAATCTAAGTATTAAGTCTTAATTTTAGAAATTTAATAGAATAAAGTATACTTACTTTACTACACAATTTAGTGAAATAAAGATTTTTCAAAGTGGATTGAACAAGTGTACAGTACTGTCAAAACATGCTCTGGTCTTTTTAATATTCTAAGTGTGAATATTATATATTTTAAAGTAATTTAACATTGTACAGTAAAACTTTGTTCAATGGTGGATAAAATAAAAATTAACTTAAGGGTGCAACACAATGACAATAATCAAACCATGTACCAAAGTTTAGGCTGATATTGACACTTTAACTGCAATGTATCAGATGTACAGCTCTTAAAATTGTAGCATAAGCATTTCCCAGTGCATGGAATAAGAAGTCATGCATATCTAATGCAAGGTTAATATAGTAGGTACAATTTATTTACTAAAAGTATTAGGTATTTGTATTGTCTGTACATTCACTCTACCATCACGATCTTAGTCCTGGCAATGATGGTTAATCCATGTTTTACCAAACAATAGTTGTTCATTATTAATGAAGAATGTAATATAGCAACAAAGTATATGTAACAAAGATTTTTATATTGCTGCTTGCACATCACAGAATAATAAAACATAAAACGAGATGTATTATATGTAAGATGAATGAAAATACTAACTTAGTAAAAAGGATAACAATATTGTAATAACAAGACTATCTAAATATACAACCAACTTTGAGGTTTTAAATGCTTTCAAGATTGTAAACGATTGAACTTATGTTAATATTCAATCTAAGTGAAGAGCATTAAAAGATGATGCTCGACTACAGGCCTGGAAAATTAAATTTAAAGTTAGCTTTAAAAACTGTACCCATTACAGATTTGATTTGAGGAAAGGTTTTAAATACTTTTCAAATGACTCATCAACAGGATTTTCATTTAGGGGGCTTTTATTGGCTTCATCGAAGAGTCGTTGATAAACATTTCCATCGTAGGCACCCAGGGGAGAGGCTATGATGTCATCGTTAATGTCAAAACTGTCAACGATACTTACTGCATTGGGTCGTATCGCTCTGAGAAGTGAGTCTTGTAACAGTTGTAACCCTTGTACATCGCTGGGCTTCAGGGCTGAGTACTACAACAGACACAACAATATTTATACCCTACAATCTACTTTACAAACTAGTCAGGGTTGAGTACTACAACAGACACAACAATATTCATACCCTACAATCTACTTTACAAACTATTCAGGACTGAGTACTACAACAGACACAACAATATTCATACCCTACAATCTACTTTACAAACTAGTCAGGGCTGAGTACTACAACAGACACAACAATATTCATACCCTAAAACCTACTTTACAAACTAGTCAGGGCTGAGTACTACAACAGACACAACAATATTTATACCCTACAATCTACTTTACAAACTAGTCAGTGTTGAGTACTACAACAGACACAACAATATTCATACCCTACAATCTACTTTACAAACTAGTCAGGGCTGAGTACTACAACAGACACAACAATATTACCCTAAAACCTACTTTACAAACTAGTCAGGGCTGAGTACTACAACAGACACAACAATATTCATACCCTACAATCTACTTTACAAACTAGTCAGGGCTGTAATAAGGACTATCACTTGATTTTTATTTGTTTTTAAACTACGGCTTTAACTATTTTAGCAGAAACAATTATGAGGTAACAAACAGGTTTCATGACATACGTGGATTCAAATAGGGTTTTCACTATTTCTACAGTGAAACCTGATTATTGAAATAAACTTTTTTTAACTTTAATTACAAGTAACTCCCATTTTAGAAACTTTGGAAACTATAACAATTGTTACTGTTTATCTACTGTGAATGTGTATTTACTGTGGGTTACAACTGAAAGGCATTTTTTTCAGTCAGAGAAACATTCAACTTATTATTATTTGTCTCACATTGGTCTCCAGAAGATGTAAATAAATAGCTACAATGAAAAGTTTCGTCGAAATCGGTTAATACTAGAATGATAGACATGAGTAAGTTTTATGATGCATATGTCTACTTTTGCTTTTACTTTTACTCTGAATTTTACTTTCTAATCAAAACAAGAAAAGTGACTGATTTATCTTGACTAGTTTGGTGATTTCCTGTCTCAAACTGCACCAATGATTTGAACCAATACACCTGTTCAGTTGTGCTGGTCAAGGTCAACAACTACTGGTTATCAACTTTATTGTTTTCTGCTACAGACTTCTGACAAGTAGAGTGTCCATCACTGTTTACAAAAAAACTAGAACATTATTCAAAAAAACATATCCATGTATTTATTGAAATATTTCAATACAATCAAGAAGAAAGGAAAATTAATAAATAATACATGTAACATATCATAAAATATTATATTATCAGTTGCACTGCAGTAGTATTTGATTGAAGATGGCTTCTAGTCTTTAAAAAATCCACTACTATGTGGAGCTTGTCCAAAAAGAGTTACAAGCAGCTCAGGAGACTTATGAGTGAAGGAAACTGTATGAAGTGGTTCCAATTTATGTGTGCCGGGAAACATAAGAAAGATTTCTTGTTTTTAAAAGGTGAAAAATCCAATTTTTTGTGTGAGAACTGTAAACAGTTGGAGCAACGTGAGAGGACTGTGAATGAGAGTGACTCGTCTAATTTATCTGACAAAGTTTACTGTATTGTACATACTAGAATTTTCACTGATGAAATTTTTTATCTGACACAAAATATGCGAGAAACTTCAAGAACAGATAAGGTTAGTTCAATCTGAGAATGTGAGGTTATCATCTGTTCTTCAAGGCCACACAGAGGCAATTTGTGACGTTTTAACTAGGCCTAGTGACAGCGAGCGAGTTTCTTACTCTAGTATACTGAAAATGTTTGCTGTATCTTTGATGTAAATGACCACTCCACCTAATTTGTGATCTTCCCGACAGAACTTTGTAACCAATGAATAACCGTCAAATTTTGTTAGTAACAGGTTGTTAGTATTTAATTCATGTTCAGTTATTATTAAAATGGTTGGGTTATCAGTATTTAAAATGTGGTTAAGTCTATCTATTTTCTTAGATAGTCCTCTTACATTTTGATGGTAAATTATTTTTTTAGTCGGTTTGTGTTCAGAAAAATTCGAGGACTGTGCCTGGTCTGGTTTATTTTCTTCTTGGTGTGAGTGTTGTCTAAAAAAAGAGAGGGATGTTTGGTTTGATGGCTGTTGATTTTTCTAACGAAAAACTGTTCATAAGTTTCGTTTTCTCCTAGCTTTTGGGATGTCACTAGTGGGCACCTCTTCACTTTTAAATAAGAACCGGTCACGGTGCTAGTTTTCTCTGGTGGTGTTTCAATCAGTTTTTCTGTCGGGGTTTGGCTGATTCCCCCAGTTAATCCAATTGCCTGAGAAGTTGTCGGATAGCTGGATTCCTCTGTCACAACTAGTGGCTGATAATAACCATCTTGATGTTATGTGTATATGTGAACACATTCAACAATCCAATAATCCAGATTTTATTTTTGTGTGAGGCCCTTCACTTTCAAAGCATAATCAGACTAACACAACTGTTTAATTTTAAATTGATAGTAAATAGTATAAAATATTGGAACTATAATTAAAATATAAATTGTTTTGGAATAAGACTGTCCTTAACTACAAAATAATAAAAATAAGTATAAGTGTAAGTGTACCATGAGGAAGTGTCCAATATCCCGGAGCATCCAGTAGACAGTGTAGAGCTGACAGAGCTGAGACAGTACCAGGTGTAGTGCGGGAGACATCGTAGCCTTGGCTGCGGCCAGGGTCTCCACAAATGTCTGCACTATGAACGACCTACAGTGAGCCTGTAACCGAGATACCCTGTACACTCTCGAGCACCACTACAGTAGTTGAACTGGGTTTGTTATAATTATGAGCCTGATTAATTTTAATCAGGTTAAGAGAGAGGTAATGATAATTAATAATTGACATTTTTATTGTAATGCTGATGTTTCCCTCTTTCCTAATGTACTCAACTGGTCAGTTTAGCCCATTTTAAATAAATAAATATATATATATATATATATATATATATGTGTGTGTGTGTGTGTGTGTGTGTGTGTGTGTGTGTGTGTTTATGTATTTTTAGCCAATATTGTTAATTTTTTAAACATACCTGTGCTAAATTTTAATAAATTTAAACTGCATTTATTTCTGCAATGAATTAAAAACAAAACCAAAATAAATTATCTGCAAACTGTATACTGCATTTTTACGAATGGTGTATATTATAAATAACTAGCACTATTCAGATCACTTTATTTAAGGGCATACTCAAAAATAAACAACCCAACTAAGTCTCATCACTTAATCACAAAAATAAATAAAATATTTGATTTTTACACATTTTTATTTGAAATTACATAGTGACTCTGCATTAGTTTGAACAAAGTCTAACTGAATAACATTAGCTTGGACAAAAAGTGTTACGAAATAAATATAAACTTGTACAAAAGTTATTTACAAGTAGGCCTACTAAAGTCAAAGAATAGCTCAAACTCAATTGACAACCAATTGTTTAGTTAGCCATTACTCACAGAGAGAAACAAAGTGAGTTGTTACACCACACTGAAGTGAGCAACAACAACAACGATTGAGTGTTTTATCTTTAGATATCACATGCTAAAGTGCTAAACGATAAAGAAAAATTAATATATCACAGCACTTGCCAGGGAACTGCGAAAATACAAAGAAATTTATCATCTGCCAGAAACCAAGAGATTATGAAAAGTGACAATTACCAAGAGTACTTTTAATGTTGGATGATCTTTCTAAATAAGGTTTGCTGCTTAACAATCAATGCAGTGAAAAATGCTCAAAAATCATACTTTACTACCAAAATCTCTTGATTTTTACGCCCTGGATTAAAAAACAAAGCATGTTAAGTTCTAAAAAAATAGAACAGATTTACTTACCACAGCGCACTGAACCAGTTGAACTGAAGTCTCATTCCACGCAACTTCGGGGGCAATACCCTGCCTTGTCTTTTTCTCCAGAGCACTCGCACAGCACGCAACATGGCTAACACCCAGGCACAGACATTACAAGGGTCAACAACAAAACTTTAAATATAAATAGATTATTAGAAAAAGAACTACAGCAAAACTCTGATTAACCAAAATAAGGGGGGCGGCCATTCTTTAAGTTAACCCAATATCATCTACTAACATTAACCTATTAGAATGGGTACATAGGGTAAATGAATTACAAATGATTTCTATAATTTATACTTTGGAATGACGGCAGGAGCAGGGAAGATGACTAATAGTAGTGAAGTAAGCCGGCAGGCCTGCAACGCAACGGCAGTTGGTGAGAGGAGGAGAATATGAATCATCTCAAGGAAACGTTATGTGCCTAGCCAGTCATTACATCAATGCATTACGCACGTACTCACTCTTCTGCCCAGAGACGGAGAATTGGTTCTGCTCTTGAATATAAATTATTTTGCTGAATTATTTATATACGTGTTATCATTCATGGAACCGTTCTGGTTGATCCAAGTTCGATTAACTGGGGTTTTACTGTATTATCAAAAGTTAATAATTAATTATTAAGGTCTGGTTAAATGGTGCAATTTCAGATTAAATTACAAATACCCAACCGAATACGTAGGCATCTCATAGCACATCACTCAAGTATAATGTAAACTCTAGTAAACACTAAGCACAAATAATAACTAGAATTTAGATTATGAAATAAGCAAAAGAAAGTAATAATTTCCATAAATAATTATAACATTAAGATTTATTAATTTTATATAAGGTTCTTAAAATTATAAAATATGTATCCTACACTAAAACCTTTTTGTGCATCACAGGTAACCAGATACTTGTGCCACATTTAACTAATATGTAAAGTAAAAAAATAATTCTTAACCCTCTGAGCACTTTTTGTCGCAGCCGCAACTAATTAATGCCTATTATGCTGAGCAAAGTCGCACTCGCGACTATATAACAGTGCTTTGTTTGTTTGAATATATTCATATTAAAATGGCAGCAAAAGTAGTCAAATTCGGTATCATTTGAAAGATGAAGTTTTTTTATAGTACATATAATCCCGACAATGCATAATTGTGGAGGCAATGCATTACGTCATACTTTGTTTTGACGATACGTTACAACTGCGTACTGCTTACAGCTGACTGCGTTGTTGCGTAATTTTACAAACATGGATCGTGATACTTTGGAACATCCTAGTGAAATTCGGGATGTTTTAGATGAATATGTATCTAGTGAAAACGATGCAAGTGACATTGAAGCTCCTAATATACATGCAGACACTAAACTTCGTGATTTTTAAAGTGGCAGTGGTGAAGAGTACGAACCGGACCCTAATGAACTTTCAAGCTAGGGTCAAATTATGCCAGTAAACAGTTTGCTAAAGCAAAAAAAGACAGAAGCAGAGTTTGGTGCCCTGGCTGTAATACAGGTGTGCACAGGGAATGTTTCCACTTATTAGAACATTTCTGGAGACCCCTTAGGCCTGGGAGAAAAAGAAAGGCATCACAAAGCAGTGACTCCGATAAAACTCCACTAACACAGTAAACATTTTTAATGATTTAGTTTTGAAGCAAATATTTTGAGAATTGAAAGCTTATTGACAATATACTCAATGTTTAGATGTACATAACTAGGTGGCAGTTATGAAAACAATTCAAGTTAGTAACACCCCTCAAACCCGTAAAACATCACACAAGTATCATTTGACATGCGAGTCTAATTAATGTATGTTTATTAGTTATTGTTACATTTGTTGTAATAAAAAGTAATCACCTTCACATAATACACTTTTCAATTTATATGTACAGAGAGGAAGTCAATGGTGAAGCATTTCATGATTTAAAACTCACCCTGCAGCTACTTGTTGATAAGCTTTGATGAAACAGAGGATGTTGTTCTGCCACGCCTTTGTAGTCGGTTTTTTGAGCAAATACTTGACAGTAGGCGGCATCATCTCTCCACTCCCAACTTGATGCCACGCTTTCACCAGGTACCTTTGTACATTATCCAGTTACTGATAAAAATACTGAACAAGTAGCTTCAGTTGTGTACAACTGAATTTTTGAACTCCACCATATCTACTATAGAAACACTGCAAAGTTCATTATGTTTTATGCAACTTCACTATTTTACTTTTGCAACTTTGTACATTGCACTTCCCTGATTAACTATTTGTGATTCTGAAATTGTATGCATATCCAAGATAAGGAGATAAAAGTTAAAAGTTAATTTTATTTCTTCAAAATCAAAAGTTGCTCAGCAAACAGGTGTGTGAAGAAATATGACCTGAAATTTGTGTGTGTATATATATATATATATATAATATACACACACAAATTTCAGGTCATATTTTTCACACGTATATGTATATTATATATATATATATAAAATGGCAGTTCTAAAAACCACCGAAAACAACCAATTAGGTCCTCCTGGGGAAATTCGTCACCCTTGTCCAAACTACCAAATAAGGCGTACTGCTCCCTTGCTATTGCAGGGCAGTCAAAGAAGAGGTGTTCAGCAGTTTTCTCCTACTCGTCACAGAGCGAATCCTCACTAAGGATTCCAACTTTGTGACGATGCTTCCTCAGGTGACCATGTACCGTAATCAGACCCATAACCCGAGAAGACACCAATTTACTTAGCGAGAGAGGTTACACGAAATTGTTACACAAAAGTTAGGTTACAATAAATTTTGTGCAAGATGGGTACCGAAAATCTGAACAGAAACCCAAAAAAGTCACTTTATGGTTGCTTTATTGATATTTTTGGACACTTACTAAAAAGATGGTGACTTGCTGCTCAATCGAATCATTACAGGAGGTGAGACTTAGGTAAAACACATGACTTGCAAAACCAAATTACAATCTATGGAGTGGGACACACACACTTCCCCAAAAAACCAAGGAAATACATGCAAACATTGTCGACATTGAAGATTATGGCAACTGTTTTAGGGACAGGAAAGGAGCTCTTGTTGATATCTTAGAACATGGCACAACCATAAGAAGAGCAATATAAAACAAGCACATTTAAGTTAAGTTCAAAAATTTTGTTTTTGCATGACAACGCCTGACCGTACATGGCAAATCGGACTCAAGAAGTCATGGATGTTTTTAAGTGGGGGGGGAGGTGTTTCCACATCCGCCTTACAATCTAAACTTTGCACTCAGCTACTGCCACCTGTTTCCAGCAATGAAAACCAGACTTGTGACACAGCGCTTTGATGACAGCGTAGAACTATGGGAGGATGTGATTACCTGGTTGAAGTCTCAAGCAGCAAAATTTTATAACACTGGAATTTCAAAACTAGTTCACCGCTATGATAAGAGCCTAAATTATGTTGAAAAATAGTGTCACTTTCAAATGTATATAATACCATATTTTTCTTGTACTTTGTTTTTTGTTTATATCAAAACGTAATCTACTTTCTGGATGAAAGTATCTTAAATTGATGAACCACGCCTTCATGGCAATTTATTTGTAAAAATAGATTCAGTTTTACTCATAAGAAAAATATTTTTGGAACTTGAGAACTCCTAAATAGATGTCATAAAAATAACTAGTTTTTCAATTAAAAAATCTCTTATAGTGCAAAATTACTACTTACAACACCTAAAAAATACAGGTAGAGAGTTTGTGTCATTTTTTACATTATTTATAAAACGTATTTCCCCACAATTAATTTTTGCAAACTATATAGAAATAAAAATATACAATACATCATTTTAATCCCTAATAACATAACATACGGTTTATTTCACTGTTCAGTGAGACAGGAAGCAAGCCTACCTTGCCGTCTGCAGTAACAGAACAGTGTTCTCGCCCTCATAGGTTTCTGCTGCTGTGACAAAGCCATACGTTGTTGGGAAATTGCTGCAGGTCATGTAGCCGTGGCCGCCACAGGCTCGTCGACACACTTCAATAGCCTCGGCTGCATCACTTGTACACACCGCCTTCAGGCAGCAAGCCATCGCATGTAGCTGGGACAGATCATTTTAAAAATGTGATTAATGGATTAAAAACCAATCTTGGTGTTATTGTAAAATTTCAGACTTTGTTAATTGGATCTTTACAATCTGAATACAAAAAATAATTACAACTCTTGAGAAACTTTGTTGATAGATAAAAATGTCCCTAATATTAACTTCCTGAATACTCCTATTCAAGCGGTTTTATCAAATTTAAAACTATTATTTATAAAGATACATGTAATAAATAAACAAGGTAGGAGTATGCTACACATTGTGTTACATAACAGGCTTCGCTAAGGTTGCATGCAAAATTTAAAGTCTATAATTCATCTCTTGTCAAAAGATGCATTCACATGTTTGTTCAGTTTCATAGCAGTGTTTAAATAATAACAATTCTATTGAGTTAGGGAGGGTACTACAAGATTGTGCTGAAATCAAATCTTGTCACATACTTTTAACATTGAATTTCCACTCTATAATTTTTTTCTCCATACTGTATGAATAAACTACCAGTTAATAATATCATATGATTGTTCTCAGCTTGTTTATAAATGTATGTATTCCGTTATTTTCTCATTGACATTACAGTTTCATAAGACCAATATATAAAACTATTTGCTAACACTCAGCCAAATCCCATGGAGTGACATGCATCATCATCAAACTCGGTGTTGCTTTAGAGAAATTAAACCTAATCCAAAATTCCAAGTCTTTAGATCAGTTTACTTTCTAGATTTTGTACAGACAGATAGACAGAAATGAATTTTTTTAGCCGAAAATTAATAGACTCCATTAACGCTCAGCCAATAAATACACTTTTTTGGTGATGAAATATAAACTTCGCTACATTTTTTTTCATTTTATCTATAAGTGTACAAGAGATTGAAAATATATTTTATTTCTTTTATCTCTTAAAAACCAAAATTTGGGTATATGGAGGATTGGGATTATGAGTAAACAAATTTAAAGCACTTTGTGAAGACGCAATAAATATTCTTAGCAGTATTAGTAAACTAAATTAAAAATTCCAGCAGCGGATGTAATGTACATTTAAAGACTAAATTAAGCATGTCTTACATATATTGTATATTATATGGTTTCTATATGTTTTTGGCTACAATGTTTGACTGCAACAAGTTAGTTCTTGTGACAACTTGTAATTGAATTAAAAAAGAATAATTCGTATTAATATTAATTTTTGCTCAATTTGTGTGAAACCTTCAGTATTTGTACTAGATAATACCTGTATGCCAATTTGAAATTAAAATGTTCTTTAAGAAAAAATATACATTTAAAAAAAATTAAAACTGTATAAAAATAAAATGTTGTGGTACCTCTGGCAAACGCTCCAAGTCTCCCTGCTCCAATTCACTGGTCACATTGTTGTACATATCCCATAACCAGTTGGCAGAGAACAGCATGGCCAGGCTGGTCGCTATGGACGGGAACAGCTTGTACTGTTGGGTACGGTAGTCTATAATCTGGGGCTCTTTCTCTCTAAAAAATTATATATCTTTTTATTTCTACAGTATGCATTATGTAACAGGTACCATGACTAATTTGCCTAACACACTTAATTAGTGCTTATGTAATCATGTAATAGGTCAAATTACGACATTTGAATATTCGCGGGGAATTGGCAGACTGTGACGTCAGTGAATCGGCAGACTGTGACGTCAGTGAATCACATGTTGTCGGAATTGAGATTTATTTAATTAATAACAAAGAAATATATTAAACTTTATACGGGAAAAGATTTAATTAATTAAAATGAATTAAACATAACCAAAATTCGTGTTTTACAAAAGTACTAAATAAAATTATGCAGAAAAGCCAATTGTGGGATAAATGACTTGTATATTAATGACATCATAAAGCACATGTTGCTAAAAATTTAAATAAAAAGCTTTGAAAAAATAATAAAAAGAAAATAGAAAGACTTAAATTGATTAATTATAGTGAACGTGATAAATTTCGACAATTATATAAGAAAAGAATCAAATTATATTTAATCGTGAAGACGCTGATTTGAACGGGAGAGGGGATGAGTATTGTTTTGAGTCGGTATGTGTAGTTTTATACAGAGATTCCTTCTTCTCTTTCTAGACTTGAAGCAAGGAGGTTGTGTTCATGTGGATCCTCCTGGGACAGTAGTGATGAAATTAATAGGAAACTATATTATGGTGTATTGAAATTTTAATGAGGGATGGGATATTATGTTAGACTCTTAAATTATCAAAGCAAGGTGAGTGGAATTATATATGTATGGACAGTGTAATATGGAATAAATTGACGTCAAGGTCATTTGGTTTGACTTTTATTTGAGTATCCCATTTATAAAGAAGTGTGATAGGAACTTTAATGGAGTAATATTGAATTTTTTAACCACTACTCAACCTATTTAAAAACCTGAGATAGATATAGACTTGTTGTTGGTGATAACACCACAGACATTCAATTTTGATAGTAATTTGGTATTAACTTGGAATAGTATGAGTTAGCCAACACAAAGTAATTTACATAACCAATGAGAGGGAGCACATTTTGAATAGTGATTGGGAGAGGATTGGGACAGCAAACTGTTTATCTGGGAGGTGGCAGAGTTTCAAGCAGTACCAAGGGGACGCAGCTAGCTTTGGGCAGATTTTGAGCAAGATGGCGACCAACGCCATCCGGAGCAAAATTGTACAGCAACGTGGGACTCGTAACAAAATGGCGCACAACTACATGGGGCGTCAACAACACTAAAAAACCGACACGCAGCAATCAGTTTTATTACAAAACTTCCGTATCTATTTAAACTTTCTTTGCTGAAACATTGTAAAACAACATGTCCTGTATCTTGACAACAATATAGGTTATATACTAACATGACAATTGTCTTTCAGTGTTTTAAACATGAGATCAAATGAACACAAATAATAAATCCCCATGTGGTTTTCAGAATTCGCCACCCAACATTTGATCGCAACTGTAAGGAAAACTTTCTTAGCAAATTATCCCCAATCAAGAAAATAACTTGAAAATCATGTAACAAATATTTGACTTTTACACACTCCCTCAATATTGGACTCATTTTCTTTTCTCGCCATCCGTCACAGGAGGATATTTCGATGGCACTGATTGGATTTGGTTTTGGCCAGATACCTTGTACAAAGATTTGTCCCTTAAAGGTTTAAGATATATTCTCTATAAAAATACATGTAGGTTTATATCTCAATATTTTTTATCATGTGTAGGAATATTTTGAAATTCTTTTTTTTTGTCAGTTTTACAAATACATATTTTAAGTAATGCAAATATATACCTATGTACTTTGGAAAGTAAAAGGTATACATTCTTAAAGCTTGTTTAATAACATATCGAATTAAATTCAAAGATATAACATGACTTGTAGTTCTTAAAATATACCAGTTTCCATGATAAAAGTCTCTGGATTGTTTTGTTAATTAATGAATGATTACTCACTTTAATAACCGGTGTAAAATACCACAAATAAGATCTACTGATGAACACTAAGTACTAATTTATTTGTCTATTCTCAAGAAACTGCAAATATCTTTTAAATAAATTGACAATTTGGCATACTTTCTTCTTTATTGGGTGATCTCCAAAGGGTTGAAACAAGATTTAACCCTCCAAGTGGTAATTAAATCACTTTAAAGTGCTGGGCTGTTTTGAAGCAAAATACATGGTTTCTTAAAAGGCACTTTTTAGATACAAATATACATTCAAACATCATGTGTTATATATCATTCTTTTCAGAAAAACATGCTTTAGGAAATAAAGATAATTCAAAACACTTAACAATTTTCTCTAAAAAAAATCTTGATGAGTAGTAGATCTATTTTTCTTTTTGTTTTTTTTAGATGGTGAGGTTGTAAATGCGTTTTAAAACATGGTTATAAATACGAGGGGTATCCAAAAAGTAAGTTTCCATTAATTATGAAAAAGTTAAAAAGACTCAAAAAATAACTTAAACACATTTATTCAACTTTTTACATCGTACCTTATTTTTCTACATAGTTACCATCCCTTTGTAAGCACTCTTGGTATCTAGGAAGTAGTTTTTTATTCCAGCATCACAAAATTCACCCGCCAAATTTTTAAGCCAAGTATCCACCTCATTTTGAAGGTCATCGCTGTTGGCAAATCGCCGACCGCCAAGGTGTCTTTTCAGCTCCGGAAACAGATGAAAATCGCTAGGTGCAAGATCTGGTGAGTATGGAGGATGACCAAAAACATCCCACTTGAATTTCCTCAAAAGTTCCATTGTTGCACGAGCAGCGTGTGGTCGGGCCGTTATCTTGAATAAGCAGAACCGTGCGCGACAAAAGTCCGCGCCGTTTATTCTGTATTGCCAGCCGAAGTCTGGTGAGAACTTCACAATACCTTTCTGCATTTATGGTTTCGCCACGAGGAAGATAGTCAATCAATAACACTCCACGGCAGTCCCAAAAAACTGTAGCCATTACCTTTCCTGCCGACTCAAAAACTTTGGCTTTTTGAGGAGCTGCCTCTCCTTTTTTTTGCCACACCATACTCTGGCGTTTGGTCTCTGGAGTTGAGTGGTGAATCCATGTTTCATCACCAGTGACTATTCTACTGAAAAGGTTTTCATCTTCATCGTCAAACAATCGCAAGAAAGACTGGGCAGCAGCCATTCGTTGTTGTTTATGGGCATTGCTCAATAAGTGAGGCACCCATCTTGCACACACTTTTGCAAGCTGAAGATCTTCTGTCATGATATTGTGCACAGATGACCGGCTAACTTCAACACTTGACGGCAGTTTATCCATAATTTCATCGAGAGTCACTCGCTTATCATTGTCAATAACTGCTCGTACAGCATTAATGACGTCAGGTTGCCGAGAATTGGCCGGTCGGCCACTACGCTCATCGTCATGAACATTTTCTCTTCCTTCCAAAAAACATTGCACGCCAACGACGGACCATCTGAACGGACATAACATGTTCACCATACACTTGACACAACTGACGATGAATTTCAACGGCAGTTTCGTTTTTGGCGGTCAAGAAACGAATAACACTACGGACTTCGCAACTGGCGGCAGAACGCAGTGGAGTCTCCATGATGTTTGGGCAGCAACTGACTGAGAAGCGTGACAATGGGCCAGTGACCGGCGCACCTGTTGCCAACCGAACCGCGCTACATATCCCCGCCCACAGCTGCACGCTGTGTTACGTACGCGTCTTTTTACAGAACAGGGAAACTTACTTTTTGGATACCCCTCGTATTTCAAAATATAAAAATTGTTTCAAATTTCATTGTGAACAATAAAAATATCACTTCAAAGCCTTTTGAACAAAAACTACACACACAAAACATAAAAACTAAAAAAAATGTTCCGCACACCAAAATTTGCACAATGGACACATTCAAAGTAAACACTTCTCAAACAATATTGGTTTGGATGTACATATAACCTCACAAAAGCTAAATGTCTGTTATAATAATTATGAATAGTAAAAAATTTTATTATGGTCCTGTTGTTTATATACATATTTACACTCGACAAAAGAAACTTAGAGTCAGATTCTGATTGCTGCGCTACCCTCTTTCTTTTGCCTCCCTCTACAGGCCTGCTGAAGTGTTCTAAGGCACTGTAGCAACCAGGATGAACACCACAATCACATCAAGGGCACCAGTACCAACTACGTGTTTGTTTTTGAGAAGTACAACATACAACGCACACAAGAAGTTTCACACCAGTCAGTCGCACCAGGTTGTGGGCACCATCTCCAGCTGATTGGCGAGCGCGGCAACAGATGACAAAATCAGCTGACTGTTATTTTTCACCCTACTCAAAGGCTTACAAAATAGAGCCAGTGCGTAGAGATATCTCTCCTACGTTGTACTATGAAAATTACGGAATAATTAAATAAACCGTTTTACGGTAATATAACAAAAACGAACATATTGCACAGTGCGATAGTAGCGCTTGGAGGGTTAATAATGCTGAAAATCCCAAAAGAATACAATTAAAATCATAAATCATGGGGCTCCAACCAAATGTTCCAACTTAAATTTTCTAGATATATAAGGTAGTGTAGTACAGTGAAATACAATGTCTAATATATAAAAAAAACTAGTACATGATATGTTTTGTAAAATTTAGGCACATTTTAATTATTTTGTTGCACTCAAATAACCTTAAATATAATAGATTTTTATAGTTTACTGATATCATAAACCTAAGACAAATTAGGGTATAACATTACAATTCATATTGCAGTTTTATGTATGATTTATGTTTTTGTTACCTTATTATTTTACAACCATAGGGCCCTTTATCTTATATTTTTTCATTACATGATTAACTGAGTTTCTTGAGAACACAAATATGCTGCTGTATTATACACTAAAATTACCCTGGTTTCATCTCAGATTGTCTCCGTACAGCACTATATCTTGTGGCTATTGTGACAGCCTTGGCGAGAAAACTGCCCGCTACTCCTTTGACTAGTGCCACTCGGACAAATATCATGGTGCCATATGTGAGTTTAGAACTCGGAGACTTGATGTATGTACCGTCCTATAACAACAAACACTTCTATTTCATTTCAACTATAATAGGAGGTTAGCTCAGTATTTGGACATCAAATACCGGATCAAAACATGAAGTAATAGATTTTGTAAATTGAATTCGCTGGAAAAGTATAACTACAAAATACCTACCAGTCTTGTAAAGTAGGCTATATACAGCTAATTAATATATTGCCTGTACATAAAATATTATTGATATTTACCTAAGTCAATTGTAAATTCATTATTTATTTTCTTTCCTAAAAATCAAGTGTTTGTTGTTTATTAAAAGATATGTTATCCATTTTAACATGAGGGTAATTTCTAAATTAATCCTCATCCATTAAATTTATAGAATCCACGATTCACAATAAATGTACAATGTACACATTGCTCCATGTTGAGGAGTGAATTATTTAATATTCAAGAGACATCACATAAAAACTTACCTCAAACTTTACAATAGGAAATAATTACAGATATCCTAATACTTACCTGCAGCACTTTAGCATTTTTCATAAGCATGTTGAGTCGAGGGATCCGTACATTCTCAAATCCAAGGTATCCGTTGTTCACCGAATTCATTCCTAATTTAGCACCAATTTCTCCAATTTTGATACCTGAAATTTAAGAAATAGTAACTTTATAAATTTAGCAAACCCTATTAATAATATTTTAAAAATCAGATAAAAACCCTATCTATTTGGCACTCAATCTACAATAGTATCTCGTTCACCATACCCAATAAAGGTTTGTCTGTAATTTATACCTTTACATTTTTTTCTTTAATACTTTTACCCTGTACAGTAGTACTTCTGTACTAAGCAGATGAGGAGTTGTTAAATCAACCCAGCACTAGTCACAGGACTTCAGCAAATATTGGAATTCCGAATCAGATGTCAATCGTAACGTACGTGATTAAAAGCCTGTGTAAAACCGTACGTCAACCTTTCTAAGAACCAATTACACTTACATTACTACGAAGAGTACCTCACTCATTCTACAAATTATTTTCATATTCGTCCATGATTTGAACTTCGGCTTGTTAAGGAATAAATAAATGATCATTTACACTTATTAGTAGAGCCGAGAATTGACAGATGATTATAGTAACGATAATCAACTGCACGTATGTCGTAACTATCAGGCTAAACTAATTGCAAACACAAGTTCAAACATGGGTTTTGCTTATTTTTATAGCATTCGTCTACAAAACTATAACTATGTCCTAAATTTAGAAACAGATTTATTGTTATGCAATTGGTCAAATATTACTTTATTTCGTTGCTAATATTTAACCTCAATCTCTTCATGTCCTGAAATTATCAGGCTGATATAATTGCGAGTAATTTTAAAAATTTTCAACACAGTGTGAACTGAAAAACTTGCAGGATAGTAACTTTAAAGTTTTCAACTTGACATGAGACATGACAAAAGACATGTAAGCCTTAAAAACAAGATTATTACATAACTGAATTATTTACAACCCATGAGGTGAGTAAAGAAACTAGTTGAGAAATTTTAAATGAAATTATATTTGCAAATTTGGATATATTCTTCTTTCACTTTTATATATTATGTAAGGCTAGTACTTTACCATAACAGCATTATAAGAGGGGTATTCTTTATTTTTAAGTATCTCTCTCATGCTGTGCATCTTTAGTTTCTTTATTAACCTCATGAATCAATCATCATCATCATCATCAGACGTTTCCGTTATCACGGGTCGTCGTTCATGAATCAATTGATTGATCATGAATCAATATTACATTTATTTACATTATTCTCTCTCAAGTCATGGATGAAACAATATACTAACACTTGTTGTGTACTGTACCTGGAAGTGGCATATGTGTTTCCTCATCTCTAAGCTGGACTATGAACGGATGGATGCCATGACACACGCCCTGCGTGTAGAGTTGTGCCACCACGATCGCGTAATTGGCAGTCTGCCCCACTGTGTACATAAAGTTTCTGTATATTACACTGTATGAAACGCATTTTATAGTTTTTACAACAAAATCCATAATGGATGGTACTTACCAAGGAACTATACTATATTGAATATCTAATGAAAGTATTATTTAATTTGGTCTATCCCTTGATAACTTACTGGATGATATTAATTTAAGCTCAGAAAACAAGTTATTACAGTTGTATAAACAAAAAATTATAATTTTGAGAAAAATGTTCAATAATTAAAACTGTTCTGTGTATGTTAAAACCTATAAAAATTGTAAATTCAACACCATTATGATAGACACTCAAGAACTGAATAGATTAATGAAGTAATAACTTTCTACCTCATATCTACTTTTAATAAAAATTAGCATTCAAAACAATAGGTGCCTTTTTTTCTTAGAAAATACTCTTTAATAAAGTACAGAAACTAAGAATTTAATATAAAAAGTGTAATTTACTGTTTTTGATTGTTAAAAAAAAGGCATTTAACAAATTACCTTTTAAATGTGTTTTACACATACAAAATAAATTACAGAATTTACTTTGTCACATATATTGTAATTTTAAATGTTACTATTATGTACATAGATAATGGGTCTAAATAACCATTTTCAAAGTGTTTTATGAATGATAAAAAACATATGTAAAAGTCACAGTACATAAATACTAATAAAAAACAATATATTTAAAAACAACATGGACTAATCAATAAATCATAAGAACAATGACAATTAGTTATCAAATATAAAATCAAGTTTGAAAGTTATAACAGGAGAAAAGACAAAGAAATATGTCAAAATTATAAATTATTTTTTTCTGTTTGTATCGCAGATAAGAAACTCAATATAATAAAAAAACGTGTTTTGTTTCAACCAATTTTAAACAGCAACCTTATGCTTAATATTGCTAACTAGTTGAACTTCTACTAAAAAGTTTAATTTCAATAAAAACTACTTTTATTTTTTCCACTCTTGTTTATGGTACTAGTTCAAGAAAACATGCATTTACTGTATTACAGTTATGCTCATCATCTCTTATTTTTTTTATTTTTATTTCAATTTTCTGTCATCTTAACAAGTCTACAAAATATGTATGACATTGAGCTCTCTAAATACAATACACAGAATACTCTGCCTGGCAGAATGTTAATAATTCTCTAGAGCTTGTTGCTGTATTAAGTCTTTATTTGACACTCTGCTGTTACCCCATAGAATAGGGGGATGAATAGGAAAATGCAGTAATAAATTACATTAGCAGTAGACATAAGTCATTTCAAAACTAACATTGAATCTTAGCTTACACAGGGTCTTATATACTACTCTTTATAAATTATATAATGAAAAAAATTAAAATATATTTATTGGCAAATCGCTAGACTAAACTCATGTTTTACTTTAAAAAATGATAAAAACAAATGACATAGGCAAATTTTGTAACTGTTTGAAGAACTATTTAAATGAACTGTTTCGCACCCTTAATCTTTGAACTAGCAGTCAAACTTCTCTCAATGGAGGAGCGTTTTCGGATTATCATATATAGTATTACATTTATTCTATTGTTTTAGTGTCAGTTGTTTAGTTTTAGTCGTTAGTTTTCATTATCTATTGTAGAAAACACGTGTAGTGTGCCCCACACAATAAACTCATTGGCTACCAATGATGTATTTTGCCCATTATTAGTTAGCATCGGCGTAATTACCAATGACGGACACTGCCTGTAATGCTAAGTTCATAATTTTGCAGTCGAAAATATTCCTGATATAGATTATTTCGGTATTTTTATATACTATTATATTAATGGTTTGTTAAAATATAACATGTTCGATTTTGAAGCAGGTCGACCCTCTCGAAATCGATTGTTGTTTACCATTTCATCTGTTGATTGTTTGTTTAGATTAGTTGCCATTAACGTTGTGGTAAAATGAAGTCCCAATAAAATGACCTCGTTTTTTCTGAAAGTTTTAGTAAATTTGTGGAGAACATACTCAGTGAAAGTAAAAATGAAGTGAGTCATGGTAACTTTGATGGTGAGATTTCATGTGAAAGAGTCGATGAAGAAATGGCCTAACCTTCAAGTGGCCTTACCAGTGTATCAATGTGGATATCTGAATAAATTGGTTTTATGATTAACTTTTCATTTATATATATATATAGTTTACACAAAATTACATTTGCAGCAATAACAGTTTATTTTGTGAACATAATAAAGCAATTTCTGCACTTTGAAGATTCTTGGAGCATTTTGAAATAATTTAAAACTAGATGTAGTCAGTAATAACAACCCTTTTCCGATATTATTTTTATTTTTGGGACCAGTTAAAAGCTTTTTAAACCAAAAGTAAAAAAAAAAAACATTATGGTCACTTGAAGTAAAAAGAAACCAGAATTTATTAGCACAACATACAACACTTTCTCAAATCAAATACACAAAACTTTAGAATAAAACTGTTACTTGCGAAAAAAACAATAAACTAATCCAAATATTATGAAATTCAGAAGTTAAAATTTCAAATGAATACAAATCAGGAATTTATGAAATAGATGCAATGATTGTGATAAACTTTATATTGGACACAAAATAACAATTAAAAACAAGATTTAAAGAGCACTTCGTACAAACAAAATTTGGAAGAATAGACAAATCTGATGTAGCCAAACACTGCATTGAATCAGGACACACAATATTAAATAAAAATCTTAAATTTAAAAGTTATAAAACCAATGCACATAAATGCTTAGTATTCACTTCATATAAATAAAAACAAAAATAAACTAATCAGTAATGAAGAAGGCCCTATTGGAAATTCCATTCCATCTTCATCTAATTTATTAACCCATTGGCCTTGTATCACGGAACGATTCCGTGATAGCTAGTCTGGGCTCAAAATTTATATCACGGAACCGTTCCTTGACAAGTACAGCGCCATCTAAATAATTTTTTTGAACTCCTTTTTCAACCAAATGTTAGTATAAATTAGACTAATATTGTTGTAACACATAAGAAAAACTGCAATACTACAATTAATTGAAATTTAAATCAATAATAAGTTACTATAAGAATATTAGTGTACTACAAGAGAAAAAAAAATCTATATTCTTGGAATTTTCAGTATTTAGAAAAAACATTTATTTTGACAAACTATGCATATATATTCACATATTCTAGTATTGCTAGGTAGAGAAATACATTTCAAATAAAATAAAAGTAACAATGGGGTATTTTATTTTATATTATTTGAGTAAAAAAAATTTTTTTTATTTAAAACATTTTAAAACTTTTTAGTTTGTACAGCATTATTATTTTTAAATTATGACCAAACATATCACTATCTATTTATTAATAAAGCCCATTTCATTTTAATCCAAAAAGATATAAAATATAACCAAATAACTTGAAAAATAAGTTTTTTATAAACATATAACAAAACTCTTACGTTTTTAGCATTTTTAATAGGATAACTCCAGTTGAGCTTATAGTAAAAATATGTATAAGCCAATGGGTTAAAAGTTTAAACTATAGTCCTGTCTAATTTGTCATACTGGCTAAATTAATATTTCCAAATATTTTTATTTACATCATATGGTATTTTAACATTATTTACATACAAATTATACAATTTTTTTGTGAAGTGCCTCACGATGAAACATTTGGTTTGAACTGATATAATTTATTATTTATATTCCCCAATTGTATTATTATTATTATTTACCAATATTATTTTTATTCTCCTTCCAGAAATAAAAATAATATTGTAAAAGAGTTGTTATTACTGATTACATCTAGCTTTTAATTTAGCACTTGATTTTAAACACTTTTCTTTCGACTACCATTCCACTTCTGGCAACATAAGAGAATTGTACATTTTACGCACCATTAATTGATTCTAATTGAAGTATGTAAAGTTTAAATATTATCAGCCAGTAAATGAGCATGTCATGAAAGCTTAAACGTGTGAACCTTGTAATGGACACACTGTATAGTTTTATTCAGAAAGGAAAAAGGGAACTTTTCATATGGGATTATAGAAATTTAATTTAATACTAGAGTGCACTTACACCCTCCAGGCCACCACTTGTAAGAGGTCAGTGTTGGACTGTTCAACACAAACTCCTCAGTCTTGGGGTCATAATGAGCTGTTGTTTCTAGGCCTCTGATAAAAGTTCCATGGCCAAGTTCCGTCTGCAACATACATTTGTAATTCAAATAAAATACACAAGCACAAAAATAAAATGTTGAATTTTTAATATACTTGTTTACTTGCTTTTTATTACCAAAAAAAAAAATACTTGTTTTTTTGCTTTTTTTTACTCATCTCGAAGAAATAATTTGAAACAATAGTAAATGGTGAGGTTTTTTATACCATTCCTAATTTTAAAATATTTCAAGCACAAAGATCAGTAAAAATATAAAACATTTTAATTATATTTTTTATATTATTACAAACACAAATAGTAGCCTAATTAAATACTTAACTTATAGAAATAAAAAAACGGAAAAGATAACTTTATAACCTACCCCATTTTACTGTACATAAAATTGTAATTAAAGATTTAAAAAATGTTTAATTCTGACATGTTTATGTATCTATAAATATTCAAAAATTTAGACCACAGACAGTAGACTTTATAATTCAAAATAACACATTTGTATAGCACTACACAGCATTTTGACAATGTTCAGTTCCATTTGATAATATTATAGTATCTGAGGAGTTCTCACTATGAGTAAAAAACAGGAAAAATTATTTTCACCCAATGAAACGCATACACAAGTGACCAGTGACAAGTATTGTACCTTAAACCTTTGGAGACTACTTTCACTACAGTTGTGTTTGATTACAGACAAACCATGTGATGTCAATTCTGTTTATATGATGTTTCAGTAAGGAACCACACTCATCCACTGTTAATAAGTTATTACTTATTATAACTGTATACTTCTCTCATATATTTTTCCGGGACCCAGCTCTACAGATGGTCCGAGCCAGTCCCCATCTGAAATCTACAATCAGTATTCTAAAGGTTGTGTTCAACAAATTACCTGAGCGTAAGTACCCATGATCTCACAGTTCCAAGCTCTGCCAATCCAATAGGCCTGTTGCTCGATAGTGGCTTGACCCATCAGCGTGGGTACGAACATGACAAAGTGGAGGGTAAATGGTATTCCCTCCTTCACTATAGCACTCCCAATAGTACCACCCAATACAGACCTAAAAGCACACAATTCCCATCATTGATGACTGAACAACTTTTATTTGGCTACTACTTTTTATGCTCTTAAAAAGCAATTATATAAAGTAATTTTATCAGTTAAAGGGGTCTTTCATGCGGTAAACTTTCATACACAATCCTCTTAGAGAACACAATCTCTAAGTTAAAAGTAATATTTAATTTAAATACATTTTTATGTTGAGAGATTTTGTCTGGCTACTGTCATCAATAATCAATTCTCAATAAAAAATATTGTTATTCTGCAAAAAGTTATACAAATGCTGTTTATAAATTTTTACTGAACTCACCATATCTTTCAATTTATTGTTAAAATCCAAAAAACAATAATTGTACTCTGTCCAGCAGGCCATTGCCCCCCAAAGGATTAAAGATCTTAACTACTACACATATGGTCACGGATGGACATCACAACCCTTACTATCGTTGCCACAATATCATATAACTCAAGTGCTTGTAAATGTTGACTTTTATATTCGTAATATGTATGTATTAGTCTATACAAATAGTAAATAGGGATACAGTGAAATATTTCTCACTGACATCACTTCCTTTTGGGAGGCAGAAAACAAGAACTGATCATCATAATGGTATGTAATTTTCACAGTAAGCCAAATAAAGTCTGTCCTTTCTAATAATTTAGTTTTTCAAGGTCGCTGGTAAGAAAAACTGTTTAAAAAATACTGGCCTCTGGGTAATATCAAAGTACCACTAATGTCAACTCCAAAAATTCTGCTTTAGCAGTAGAGTGCCAACATTTTGAAGGTATTTTCTCTCAATTGAGGATTTATATTCTCTATACTGGATAATACTACTAAATACAGTTTGATGCTTTATTTGTCATTGCTATGTTTACAAAGTGTTATGTACAATAGCCTAACACCAATATTTAAAAATGAAAATATTAATAAAAATATAATTGTAAGACCATTATATACACCTAATAGTAGAGAAATGTTGTATTATTGGTTGCAACAAGAATGTATTATGTGCTTTTGCTCTCCGTTACTGCACATGCATCAGCAAGGACTAAATTTGGGGTGTTATAAATTGAGTGAAAAAAGTGGACTTATTTTTTGTATTACCAAATAACACATAATTTTATATGTTAATATCTATAACACAAACCTGCCAAGAAGTAACCTGACATATTACATCAATAATGTCTATTTTTTTAATCTCAGTTACTCACTGAAAATACACATTATTGTATTACAAAAGACAATGTCCTGTGAAATGTCCAAGTCTTTCTGGTTTAAGTAATTTCAACAAGTTCAATCAGAATGCAGCACAAACAGAAAACAAATTTAAATAGCTACCAGCCGCTTAGTAACACTGTCGGGTTGGCTGGCCTGATGCAAGTAGTATATGTATATCATATTTTTGCTCATTTTCTTTAATCTGGAATGAAGATTACATATGTAGTAAAATTAAATTATAATTAACAGTGTAAAATTATAATAAAGAAACACACATAAAATATTGACAAGTTTTATAATATTTTCAAACTTATTAAGTAAAGAATAAAACTGTGAACAAATATTTCTGAAAAGAAAACATCTACAAAAAGAGAAAAAGAGTTATTTGTGTATCAACAGAAGAAAGTGTTACCTTGTCACAAAAATGATACTTACTCGTACATGCCCACCCCACCTCCTGAATTACTCCTGTTTTGCCACTCATTGATTTTCTTGAATAAAATGCAGGACTTACGGACAGCTTCTTGATATTTCTCTTTATGGCTTAAATACTCAGCTGGAACCTTGTCCTTTAGTTCAGGATCATTTAAGAAGAATTCCTCTAAAACATGAAAAATTATGTAAGGTGACATGAATTGTTAAAAAGAAGAGAGGGTACCCCACAAGAAGTGAGTTTTCAGATATTGAAGGGTACATTTTTAAGACATTTTTTTTTCTTACAACACGTATATGATCAAATATATTGAATATTACATATTACACATAAATGTTTTTAATTACACTTTGTTTAGTCTATTCAGATACACTCACTACACAAACAAATGTACCAAATTTGGTGAAAATAGATCAGTTTGTTTTGTGAAAGATGATACTTAACACAAATATAGCACAGACTATTTTTATATATTCAGAAGTGGTATTGTTTTAATATGCCTGCCTTATGTTTTAATATGTAATAACCATAACTGTTATACTAGAAACCAGGTCATCTCTAAAAGACAAATTAGAAATGGACAAAAAAAAGAACACTTGTTGAAAAACATGATGCACTGTTGACATTATAGATAATGTGACTGAATCACATGAGTGCTGGCATGCAAAGGACCTCAAAGGATTAAGAATATTATTGCTTTACAAAACTCATATAATTTTTGAGGAGACAATTCTGTAATTAAAATGTATTTATGTATTCAGGTATAATAATAACACCAATGTACCAAATTTGATGAAAATAGGTCACTTTGTTTTGTTACAAATAATTCTTAACTTATACACACTTAACCAAATATCACCAAATACTTTTATAGATTCAAAAGCAGATTCCTAAGATACAATATTCTAATTAAAATTTTTGAACCACAAACACTTTTTGATACTATCTCTTATAATATTTATGAAGAGAAAGAGAAAACTAATAAGTAAAAGTACAATGAACACATTCAAGAAAAAAAGAAACATAACAGAATCAGTTAAGTAGTGTTCAATACCACCTAAAACCAGCATTATTTAATAAAAAAAAATAAAAATCAGTTTAAAAGCTAGTTTATTTTATTACCCAATTCTTTCCTCTCTTTTGTTTTTTCAGGTCCACCATCCAAAAAGTGTGTCAGCTCCATTGTATCAAAGGTACATTTCTCCCTTTCTTTTTGAATGTCTTCATTTGTAATTGAATAACTTTTTGATTGCAACATTATCTGAAACACATTGATTTTTAACAAACACCAGTATCACTAGAAACCATACAATAATTGTCTGACCCAAAGCTTTTATAAAGATAAATTATATATCTTTATAAAACCATTTGTCTCCAACCTAGTGCAGTTCTTATGCTTGGCAATGATAGTTGTGTCTTTGGCACACCTAAAGAGATTGCTTTTAGTAATTTAATTCATGTAAACCAGGAAAAATAGAGGGCTGAGAACCGATGCTCCTTATAAATTCCGTTAGTGATCAGTTTTTATGTGATTGGACCGAGTTGATTTGGAATTTTGAATCGCGATGATTTCATTTTGCAGTCACCTGGTGTCTGATTTTAAGGGAACATTTCATTCAATTCAAAACTGTACTACCAAGCAACATGTATTTTTGAATAAGAAAACTTGCACCAAAATAATAAAATACTCCACTGTGATTGGCAAAGCATCCCACTACCATCTCTCCAGTATTCCTTGCATCAACATAGTCATTTACGAAATCAATAATGGTACAGCATGGGAGGCTTGCTTTTGCCGCTTGGAAGCTTCATTGAAGGACTCCATTGCATTATTGTTGACAGTGTAGTATTATTTCATTGCCCCATATTGCAGATGTCACAAAAATACTGATATTTTATTGAAACCATTTCAAAACATATTGTGTAGCACTTCTTTATTTTCGAAATCATGAGAGTCCATCTAAAACACTGAAATCTGATTCTGTAATACCTCGAGGCTAAGCATGATTAAGTGAATACCAACTAAAAGAACGTGTCACTGTCAACAAATAACTCCCATACAAAGATGTTGCTCAGTCATGGCCAGATGGTATGGCTAGACACACTATTTTGAAAGTCCCAACTGTAAGAAACTGTCACACAAAACAGTTTGTTATGAAACACATTATATAACGTTACATTAAATTTATTCAAATGATTCACATGACCAGCTGCATATAAACATATGATTGTCTAGAACAGTTGATAATTGCCCATGCGTCAAGTTAAGC
The DNA here is from genome assembly GCF_021130785.1 of Homalodisca vitripennis. NCBI lineage: Eukaryota > Metazoa > Arthropoda > Insecta > Hemiptera > Cicadellidae > Homalodisca > Homalodisca vitripennis. The sequence continues at coordinate 80,795,190 of NC_060211.1, forward strand.
CTAGGTGTTATGATATAATGTAAAAGTCTCTTAATATAGTGTAGTTGAAAGAGTTGAATTCTGACTTTAACCAAACTTTGACCGAATCACAATGCAAGTCACTTGAGAATGTTTGGCTTAGGGCAGAAAAACACGACAGGAAGCCAGGAATGAAGGTGATGATATTTAACTATAAGTTAATCCTTTTATTCACTAGTTACTTTAGTAATAAAAGTTTATTTCCCACAATTATATGATAAAATAACTACTCTGGTGTACACGCACTTCCAAAAGAATTCTTACAATCTTCAATAATACAGTATGTAAAATATTTAAGTAAAACTATCATCAGCAATGTTTAGCTGATAATACTAATTAAACTCCATAACTTAACTCAGATTATATAGACTTGAAATGTGCTGATAATTTAATATTGTATAACAAATTAATCTTGTATAACTGATATAAATATTAAGCATTTTACAAGTTATTCATAGTATACACATAAAAGCTAATAATCCAAGTATTTATTGTTGACTTGTAAAATAGTAACTGTATTTGTAATTGGAAGACAGCAGGATTTTATCATCAGGGGGGCAACTATTTATAAACGATATGGCACCTGACACAATATACATGCAGTGCCTCTTTCGTCTTTCAATCAGAGATGCTCCATTCCCCTTTCTTTACCTATTCCTCCCCTCTAATATAGCCCACTTCATTGATAATTCCTTGCTTGACATGATGTGATGTGGCCATAGCAGTTCTATCGCCAGCCCATACCACCCTATTTAGGACAAAGAACATCAGATGAAACAGGATTTTTCCGGACATTTGCCATCGTTCAGTGAAACAAGAAATCAGTAACACTACGTTTCGAGATCTGCAATCTGATCTCTTCTTCAGGTTATCAGATTGCAGATCTCGAAACGTAGTGTTACTGATTTCTTGTTTCACTGAACAATGGCTAATGTCCGGAAAAATCCTGTTTCCTTCACAATCCTTCCATCGCCAAAAATAACCTTCAAACAAAGAATCAGAAGAAAATTACCCAGATTTACACAAAGTTAATTTAGTCCATATTTGTTTTATAGGTGACAACCTAATGGAACATGGGTTGTACAAAGAGGGGGCTAGGACCACTGTCAATCAGCCTAACCTCATTGGGTATATGTATCCAGCTATTTCGAGGCCATAGATGTTTCCTAAACAAAATCCAGGTGGGTCAAAGAGATGGCCCAAGGACACTGATATTATTAAAATTTGCTGTCCTGAGATGCCAGGTGGTTTTTCCACTCCTAGAACCCTGCATTCTCGAAGCTAAAGTCACTTCCATTTCCATTCATTCATGTCACATTATTCTGGTCGGAGAATGACTCCTAATGTTACCATTTTCAATATCGATGTTGAGGCATCATAGATAGAATTGCATACCAAATACCAACCCTCCATATCACATAACTAGTTGAAACCTATCGTGCTTACAGATGAGAATACAAACAACATCCAAATGGGCCAAATAGTAATAGATGTCAAGGTGATGAGAGTTGACAAACTGCTGTTAACCCTTTGAGTGCTGCAGCGTTTTGCTATATGGTATGCATAAAATGCCGAGCGAAAATGCCTGGTTCTGCAAGGGTCTGGTTAAAAATTCAAAACAAATTTATTTATTGGTATAATGTCTTGGGTTTTTGTTTTTATTTTAGATAAATATATTTTCTTTATACATATAATACATTGATCACTTATTTAATGTTTTTATACAAATAAAAAAATCATTAACAAAAACTTTGAGAAAAAACATTTAGTTTTTTATTTTGACACAACTTAGTATTATTGAAATATTTTATTTCTTCACTTTTAGTTATTCTATCTTATACTCCATTTAATTCTTTACAAAAAGACATATACACATTTTTTTATACTTATAAATAAAGTATAGAAAATAAATATGGAAATATGAACCACTACAAAACTAGAAATTGTCTAACTTAACCTAACACTCTGTGTATTGTCTACAATGATAATGCTTAAATCTAATGCTTGCAATACTAGGTCTTCATTGTCAGCAATGTTTTTACGACTCATTGTTTATAAATATCACTGAACAAACATAAAAACTATACAAACGTATTTAGTAAAGTACTAGATGCTTACGATCGCCGTAACTCGCGGCCGTCATTGTTCTACTTACACACAGACTAGAACAACATGCACAAACGAAATAATTTGAAGATACTAACACTACAAACTCATTTACACTTAAAAACTTTCAATATCATTTGTGAAATAAACAGCAGCGCAAACAAAACACGTGACGGCTTGTCCGCGTAGCGGGCCGATTCTAAACGCGACTGGCGCTCACTTTACAACTGCTGTAAAAATCAGAATCTAACCAAAATGCAACAAAACCAACATCAAAAGTTACGTTGAAGCCTTTGGAATGCGTATGTATAGTCATTGAGCCAATTTAGATAAATACTATATAAAATATAAGCGTTACTGCAGAAGTCGCTAACAGCGATTCTGGCATTTCTTGCATATAATGCGGGATCGCTGACAGCGATGCTCCGGCACTCAAAGGGTTAATCACAAAAATTTAAAAAGTGTGGTAAATTACTGTAGGTGTGACCTCTCATGTGTTAACAATAGAACTCATTAATAAGTTCAGTATATATATATATATATATATATATATATATATATATATATATATATATATATATATATATATGTGTGTGTGTGTGTGTGTGTGTGTGTGTGTGTGTGTGTGTGTGTGTGTAGGAAAAGGCCAACATATTAATATGAATTAACAATATTTCGCATTACGCTTCTTCAGGTCAAAACAACATAACGTAACACATAAAATAATTAAAAACATACATGTAAACAGATAAATAAATTAATAAGCATAATATTCTTGAAATGATAAACATATGTTCAAACTGTGGGTGTAAAGATGTGATGAGTGTTCAGATGATTTAAATTTATCGAAGATTTAATCCATATGGAAATTTAGATTTTGTGACAATTTGACATGCTTGTTCTAAATTTCTTAATTTTGATGTATTTGAATTATTTTTTATTGATCGTATTGGTTTTACTGTATATAAATTTTCAAAAGATTCTTTGTGTATTTTACTACGAATGACTAATGGTTTTGATTCATCATCATGCTTAAAATCATAACGGTGACCTGTTATTCTTATTCTTAAATTATTTGTTGTAGAGCCAATGTAGTCTTTAGGACATTGTTTACACTGAATTTGATATACTACATGTTTTGTATCACATGTCAAATTGCCAATAATTTTGTATACTTTTTTAGTTGAACTACTTTCGAATTTTGATGACTCTTGTATTTGATTGCACACCATGCATCTTGATTTATTACATGGATGTGCTCCTTTAAATTTAGTTTCCACATCAGAATCAGCTGGTAATTTTGGTTTCGATATAATGTCCTTTAAGATAGGAGGTCTTTTAAAAACAATACGTGGAATACTTTTTAGAAATGAATCTGTCAGTGGAGAATTTTGTAAGCTACTTTAAAAATGTTGTTAATTTTGTAGAGACCAGGATGATATTGTGTTATTAATTTAGGCTCATCATAATATTTCTTTTTTGCATAATTATTATTAAGGTTACTTTCAATAATATATATATATATATATATATATATATATTTATTTATTTATTTATTTATAGACAGTAAAAGTTCAATAGTCAGGTCAGTAAAATCAGTATAGTCCCTAAAATAGCCGCAAATGGCAATTGTTATGATAAGAGAAAGTATATTTTTTTATTTCATCACATAAGCCTTCATCAGGTAAAGTAAACCTTCAACATTCAGAGGTATAGCAGTGGCTTGCTAAAGAATAAAACAGGCCTATTATGTTATTAATTATGAAGGGACTCGATTATAAAGATGACAAAAACTTTGAAGTTATGAACAAAGGTAGATTGAAACAGTAGAAATGCTAGCACTTAACGTTAAAATAAAATTACAAGTATTCCATGAATTATTCTTCAATGTGTACAAATAATCTTATGACTAAATTAAAACCTAACCTCAAATAACAGGTTATGTTGCTTTCACTAAACCCAATTCATAATAATATTTTTCAATCAGAACAAATTACTTTTACACTACAGAGAATAAATAATGCTCAGTTAACTTACTTGTATGCTTAGTTATAGCTCTCACAGTAATTAATTAAATAATAGCTAATTAAATGTCTGTAATTTGTCACTTTTTTATGTGTTATTTACTAAAAGTTGGTGTGTTGTGTTGTCTTCTCGTTGTCACTGTCATCATTTCATCATTATAACAAAGAGAAAACGTTCTTAGGCTAGTGAAAGTTGAACATGGACTGAGGGTGAATGGTATTACTGAATTAAACTTCAGACAGGTGATTGTGAATTTATAAAAGGTTTCCAAGCTAATACACAATAAACTTAACAAATTTTGCTTTGACATGTTTGAGATAGTACAAACCAATGAGCACAACTACACAAACAATGCCACATTTGATATTAAATTATAGTGTGCCTGAATTAGCACCCCCTGGAAATAGAACCCCCTCGCTACTGACGTCGTTTTGACGTCACGAAAGGGATTGCTAAGTACGAAAGTGGCCGTGTCCATGCCCTGAATAAGCACCCCCTTGGAATAGGGGAGTCCTAATTCAGCGTCTTGACCTTGTCCATGTGCTGATTTAGCACCCCCTTTGAATCAGCGCCTATACCTTGTTGATGTAAAGAATAAACACCTCATACTGAATAAAACAATAAAACTAAGCGTATTGTCATTTGTTAATAGGTATATTTATTGTATTGCTATGATTTGACTTTTGTATTTCAAAAACGAATAATTAAATACCTACCTATTGTAAAAAATACTATGCATAGAATATGCTTATGTTTGAAAAACTAGGCTCTAGGCATTCAGCTACAACTTTATTTTAATGTAAATTCAATTTGAAACCATGGTACAAACCACGCAGAAGGATTGATATTGTTTAAATCCGGCATTTAATTATTAGATTAAAAATGAAATATTAATTTTATTATGTGTCAATACATATTTAAATGTCAATTAAATTAAATAAGACCATAGGTACATCAGCTATTTGCTGGGTACACAAATTGTTTACGCAGAGGTATGTACTCTCGTAGATTAAGTTTTGGACCATCCAAAAAATTCTGCAAAGAACAGTTTTATATTCTAATAGTGAACTCTTTTTTGTCTACAATACAAACTTAAATTGTTTGTCGGGAAACATCGGAAAGTAAACAAAATTATATTAGTTATTTAATTTGATATAATTAAACTTAAAAAAACTACATTTCCGTGAAGCTATTACATAAAATACGTAATTTAATTATGGCTTCATATACAAATAGGGTAGTTTTAATTGTATCGAGAAACATGATCCATTGACTTTTCACGATTGGATTAAACTTACACTGGTAATGAATGCTCAGCGAATACCCTTCATTTGTCTATCAGTAGATTTTCTATTGGTGAGGACGCCAAATAAGCAATGCCTGTACAATAAAAATTACACAGCATAATATGTATATATGTATACAATACATATTATGTACTTGACTAACTGTGTATTAAAAACCATACCGTAAACCGGGGCTACTTTGCGCCTCAGGTGGTTACTTTACCCCAGTGACGAAAATAGTTACCGCACAACCTGGTGGAAATTCAATGAACTGGCAGCCCGTTGTTTCTAGCTTAACCGGTAGGTAGCACTACTAGCAATGCCAAATATCATTTTCAGACCATTCTGCCATATTGGAGTTGATTTATGTGTTTGGAAAAGTTGTACCAACATTTGCTGTGATTTTATTTTGATAAAAAGTTGTGTTTTCAACACGTTTCCACACATGAAAAGGTAAGCCAAAGTGTTTATTTATGTAGGGTAACTATTTGTAAACAAAATTACATCGCAAAACACTTCCTACCAAGTGTGTTTTCTAACTTACATCCTTTTTAGTTTCCTAGGTTATGTTTCTGCTGAAAATGGGGTAACTTTGCCCCAGCAACAAGAGTGGGGCAAAGTTACCCCATACTAAGATCTCACTTGTTTTCAGCAATGTTTAGATTGTTTTTTTTAGGATATGATAAAAAATATATATATTCATATATGTTACAAGTCTCTGTAATTATCAAGGTAAGTTTTAAAAACATTTATCCCTCTGCTTACTATATTAAAGCTTGTTTTTTCAGATGGTTCGAGCTTACAAACGAAAACTTGGTGCTCGTCGCTATGCAGATTATTCACCAGAGCAATTAGAGGAATGCTTGCAAGCAATACGGGATGGTTTATACAGCCATCGTCGAGCTGCAGAACACTTCAATATACCAAGACGAACAATTTTAAACAAACTTAAACAGAAACATACCAAACAAGTAGGGAAACCCACAATATTTTCAAGGGATGAAGAGGAATCCTTTGTGTCATACATTGAAACATTAAGTGATTTTGGCTTTCCGATAACTACGGAAGATCTCAGGTATGTTGTAAGAAGTTACTTAGAGAGAACTAGCCGTGTAATTAAAGAGTTTCAAGGGAACAAGCCTGGCCTTGAGTGGATGAAACATTCCTTGAAACGTTACCCAAGATTGAAAGAGCGCATGGCATCCAACATAAAGAGAAGCCGAGCTGCAGTTACTGAAAATATCCTTCAGGATTATATTAAAAACTTGCAAGAAGTTGTCAAAGACGTGCCACCTGAAAATATTTGGAATCTAGATGAGACCAATTTGTCAGATGATCCTTTAAAGAAGAAAGTTATTTGTCGCCGTGGCACTAAATATCCTGAAAAACTTTGTAATTTTTCCAAATCAAGCACCTCTCTTATGATTTGCAGCAGTGCGGCAGGTGAAATATTGCCACCTTTCGTTGTGTATAAAGGAACCCAGATGTGGGACGTTTGGACCGAAGGAGGGCCAAAAAACACTCGTTATTTGAGCACAAAGTCTGGGTGGTTTGATGGACCAGCTTTTAATGAATGGTTCGAGAGTTTGTGCCTGCCACGGCTTAGGAAATCAAAAGGAAAAACAGTTGTGATTGCGGATAACCTATCGAGCCACTTAAATGTCAGTATTTTTTAGAAGTGTAGAGAAAACAATATTAGTTTTGTATGTCTCCCGCCAAACAGTACCCACCTAACACAACCACTGGATGTTGCGTTTTTTAGACCAACAAAGGTCGCTTGGAGAAAGATTTTAAGTAACTGGAAAGATACCCCAGACGGTATGAAAGCAGGAGTTTTGCCCAAACATATATTCCCTTCATTACTGAAAAAGCTTCTAGAAGACTTGGAGCCCAACATGAAAAAAAATCTTGAAAGCGGATTTAGAAAAACTGGGATATATCCATGTGATATACAACCTCTTTTAGACAGATTAGGCCAAAAAGCAGTTGAACCCTCAGCTGTAAGCTCAGCATTTATGGACCTTGTGCAAAGAACTAAATCCATAATAGGCGAAACTTCCACAAACACTAAAAGAAGGAAGAAGATAGTACTTCCCGCAGGTAAAAGCCTCTCCAATGAAGAAATGCCAAATAACACTCTGATTTCCCCTGATACAGGCAGCAACAGCAAAGCCTCTAATAAAAGACTCAAAACCAAAACTAAGAAGCCACTTGAAAAGAGAAGTCGCAGACTATATGAGGACAGTGGTACCGATACGGATGATGATATTTTAAGTGAAATGGAATTAAATTTCGGTAACAGTTCAGATGAAGACTGGGAATCATTCCGTAAAAAAACAACTTGAATTGATGGATGAAGAAAACAGGAAACCAAACAAACCAACCATTCAACCAATAAGAAAAGAAGTGGACACCTTTGTGGTCGTGATTTATCAAGATGAATATTATCCTGGCATTATTGACAGTTTTAATGAAGAAGGTGCAGTAGTGAGTGCTATGTTTAAGACGCCAAAAGGGAATTGGAAATGGCCAGAAAAAAAGGACTCAATAACTTACTCTTGGGAAGAAATTGTTGGTAGTATAAATCCTCCAAAAAAAATAAACAACAGGGGCATGTTCAGCGTCCCCGAGCTTATATCTGATGACAACTAACTTTTGAAGTTGATGGACTTAACTAATACCATTTTTTATTTAATAACATGTTTTTATACTCTTTTCATGAGGTTTAATATAGACATCTGTACCTATACGATGTTTTATTTTCACAAATATTCCTAAAATGTATTTATTAAAACTCTTGTTAGTGTTAGCCACTTCTTAAGACATACAATACTCAAATCAAGGGTGTTTCTTTGCCCTAGTATATTTTTTACTATGAGAAACCATTAACTTTTCTAAGTGGGGCAAAGTTACCCGAACCCCTGGGTAACTTTGCCCCACTTTTCAAAAAACTAAAAAAAAATAGAAAAGCATGGTAAACTGGTCATTTAAGTACTCAAACATGTTCTTTGGATGGTTTAAGTCAATTTGAAACATTGCCGATAATTTTTCTATAACAGCTTTTGTAAAAATTGTGATTTGTTAAAAAAAAAGTGCAGAAAAATGGAGCAAAGTAGCCCCGGTTTACGGTAGTTACATTATTTTCATCTTCCATAATATTTCCAAAATTGACTTTTTCCTGTTAAAATAACCAAATAGCCCAATGTCAAATCAAATAAAGAAAAACCGGCTTTTATTTTTACAAAATTGTTATAACTGTACATACAGCAGTAAATATCATGTGCCATATTGAAGAAGAAAAATAACAAATTATGATATTTTTATAATATTCTTAAAGTTGACAAAAAAGAACTTAATACACAATAATACAAATCTTATATCTCAAAGGGATGAATCATTAAATAAAAACAGCATTTATCATTACCTTAACTTTGCTATCTAATTACTGTATATTAAGAAACTTACAGGGAAAGAGCCTGCATGGGCTTTAATTATCTGTGCGAAGACTCAAAGTTGAAAATTGTATGTTTATGTTCTTATTATCTTTATCAGTGCATTAATTAATTGTATAAACATATTAATTGACAGATTTAACTGAAGTAGAATAAATAATATAAAAGATTTAATTAATTCTGTTAATTAGCGACATTTATACAAAATTCAGAAAACCAAGTTATGAGTGAAAACTTTTACAAAAATAGGACAATGTGTGCTAAAGGGAGGAACCTTAATGTCTGTCACAAAACTGGTTAGTCGGAGGACTTATTATGTAATGTTAAGTCTATGGTAATTTCGAAGAGAAAATAGGCATATTTGAGAAACATATTATGTTATCGTTTATCAGAAATTTCAACACAATCGTAGATCGTAGCTTATAAGTGATAACGTCACAAAAATCCAGATAAAAACTATTATATTTACGATTAAGTTAAATCTCTGAAAGGCAAATCTCCTTGTGTTGCTGACTAAATCCTAGAGGTGCTAATTCAGTTACTGGGTCATGCCCATTCGCTGAATTAACACCCCCTGTCGTGACGTCAAAGCCCGAAGGGGTGCTTATTCCAGGGGGTGCTAAAGCAGCGTCCCCTAAATTATAGTACTTTGGTATTATTCGAACTCCGGAGACCACTATTTTCGGAACAGTTTTTCTTACCGGGAACCTAAAAAACTGCATTAATAGAAAGAGAAAAAAGAGAATCTATTTGACTTACTGTGAAAATTACATATTATGAGGAGCGGTTCTTGTTTTCTGCCTTCCGAAACGAAGCGATGTCGACGAAATTAGGACACTCATCCCTATCTACTATTTGTTATTAGGCTATACATAGGTACGTATCTATTATAAATATAAAAAGTTAAATACGGCATTTACGAGCGCTATGTGATCTGAACTTTAATTTAGGTACTGTGTCGGAGGATGTATTTCTTTTGTTATCCAGAAGTGCGGAGTGGGTTCAGTTTTTATCCACCTGTAGGTCCTCCAAGGTCTCCACCAAGGTCCTCCCCCCAAGGAAGATTTGAAAATTAGGTGCAAAATGAAGATTTTTCTGTAAAGTTGAGCTAAATATTCTGTATAATCTGACTTGAAAATATTAATGCTTCGCCAGTTATAACATAATGTTTGTATTCATGTGGATAAGAAAATGTACGACAATAGACAACTTGCATATAGTAAATTTATAACCTAGGTTATTGTAGGTAAATATAAGCCACAAAAGTAATCATAATTTTAAGCATAGAATGTACATTGATAAGTCAACAAAAAATACAATATTAAGTACGTTTATGAATAAAGCTCTAGCCATAAATTAAATTTACGCAAATCATCCTCACTTCAGTCACCCCTGCTAATTGATTTCCGTCTAAGCTTCTTCGCATTAAAGCAGTTTATGATGTCATCATGGTTGAGCTATCTCAGTATGCTGTGTTCTGTATTAAACAAGGTCAAAACGGTTAGTCTGTCTTCTGACATAGTGGTCCTGAGTCTGTTCTTGATCAGTTTCAGCTTAGAGAATGATCTTCTGCAGAAAAATTAGTCACCATCAAGGAAACGTACATTCATAACGTTGTTATCCAACACAAATTGATACATCCACCTTTCTATACTAATGTGCTTTTCACTTTTTTCATATTAAGTTTGAAATTGGTTGGAAACATTATGGAATTATAATATGTTGCCCGATAATTCGTCTAGATATTCGTTGTAGCTGTCTACTAACGTTTTGCTTTCTGCTAACATCTCTTCATTAGAGAGCATGTCCAATTTCATAAGGAACCCAAACCTCGTATCTATAAGTTCGTATGCTTGAAGGCTCTTTGTCGATGCACCTTCAAGTTCATATATGACTATAATGAAGCTTTGAGTCTGGAATGTATCAGATGGGGGTTATGTCAACTTCAAGAGCTTGTACACGGTCAGAAGGAGTAAAACGTACATTTGTTTTCCGTTTACGTTTTGAATCAATTTCAACTTCATATGCTAGACAGTCAGTTAATTTTATAGCTTTCTACTCGAACTCCTCGAAACTTTCCGATTATCTGGAATCAGGCTTCTCAAAGATTTCAACAACGATGCGGCACATAATGATGAATATGTCACGTTGATTCTAGGATGTTATAAAGATTCGCTAGTTTTGTTTACTTGACCCAAAATAACATGCAGAAAAACGGTAAAGTCCTGTTTTCAACTTCTTTATTTTTCGAACTAAATCCAGAGCAGCTACTCTTGTTATGTTATTTTATTTTAAAACGAGGGCTAGTACCAACATGAACTTTTGCTCGCACTCACACAGGTGCGGCACCCGCTGCCCGATCCTCGCACCGGTGAGAGATACTTTAAACGTACGCCAACCCGCTGCTCTGTTCCCAATGTCACCATACACTAGTCCTGTACATTCACAGCCATGGTCTTGTATCAAGTATGTACGTACAACGTACTAGCTACGACAGTAAAACATGACCAGTGACATTATTTTGTAATCGTAATTATGGTACGGACCCCAGCGTGGTGCGGACAAAGGCGCTAGCCTATGTTTAAATCCGGCCCTGAACATATTCATAAAAACCTTACAACATAATCTTAAAATAGCATTAAGTAGAGCACACTTGGGAAGCATCCTATCAAAATTAAGAGCTATAGTATAACTATGAGACATTTTAAGACCTGAGAAAATTAAATATGAAAATCTCCTTCTCCATTCCATTATCATCTCTATCATGACTGGATTGTTTCAGATCAATGTAAAGTCGTCGAAATTAGACATGTCTTCAAAAAGGAAGATAAGTGGAAGATAGCAACTATCGACTAATCTCACTTTTGTCTATAGTTTCTACAGCGCAATGGAGGCCCGAGAGACTGTGATGGTAACTTGTTTTCTTTTATTCTCTATGATAAGAAAATTCGCAGATCTCAGATCCGTTGGAGTGGACGTATAAACTGTTTTTTTTTTTCGAAAACTATCTAAAACTTACTGGGTTCTTTCCTACATACATAGTACGTATCAAATCACATAAGCTGAATTTGAATCCTTGTGCAGTCTTGTCAGTCCAAATATTAAAATCTGATCACGAGTAATTTCATAAAGAATTTAGTAATGGAGCATATACTTTTTATTGTATACATTAACGAAATTAATAGTTAATCCTAGAAAACAAAACTTGTGTTTGCCGATGACACAAACCTGTCACCAAGCACAATGATTATGAAAGCCTTGAGGCGGAAATATTAAAAAAATAAATTGACTTGCCCATATTTTGACCCAAAACAAAAAAACAAAAAAAAAACAAAAAATCAAAACAAAACAAACTTAGACTGTACGCTAAAATGTTGTATCTATTCTCACTGAATGTATATAGTTATGTTGAATTAAATAACCTGGAGCCTCAAATAGAAACCACACTTAAAACAACATATTCGAGTCTGTTTTACAGAACAACGTACACAGATTAACACTTTTTGAAAGAAGTCATAAATTTATGCAAAATATTTAGAATCAAAAATTTTATTTCAAAAGTTACCACCCAACATTAGAATAAAAAACAGGCCAGGCAAATTTAAGAGTGAATAAAAATTAGTTTTGGCAATGAAAAGTTTCTATCGTCTCGAAGATGGTTTGGCCCTCTTATACTCTGTAAATTTGTTGGTTATCTTCTCTCTAATGGACACTACTAGGCGGATTCAATGCCTATGAAAAGGCCCACTAGACGGTAATTACAGTAGCAAGTTAGTAAGTAAAAAACTATGATAGTAAACCCTTCATTAACAGCTGGTACCGAGGTCAAAATCGTTATGGTGGGGCGAATACAGTACCTTTAAATCATGTCTTTAGTCTATTATATTATATAACATATTTTACTCTTGTTATGAAACGAAAATAAATTAAATGCTTTTGCAAGATATATAATGGTTTATTAATTAACAATATACTATGTTCAAATGTTACAACTTTTACAAAACAAACAGGAACTATTGACGTGACAACGTCTTAAATTAGGTTGCGGCTCGGAGTCACTCATGAAAAAGTGTAACGCCCGGTAACGTTCCGATGCCCGTCCAGTGGGTCCGCCGCACGGGATCCGCACGGGATAAAGCAGATAACTGTGGGTCCGCCGCACGGGATAAAGCAGATAACTATGTTTATTCGTGAAAATGTGGAGTGCTTAGATTCGTCATTTACAACAACTACAACAATAAAGGTAAATAATTGTACACTGATATTTCATTATCGGAAAGTATGATTGATTGATTAATTGTTAGATTGACACAAAAGTTGAGAAACTGAGTTTATAGGTTATGTCATACTATTGACAAATGTTGATAGTGTTAAGTAAATTATTAGTTTAAATCACTCTGCAATCAATCGTAATTCAGTCGATTGAGAAGAAACAGCGCGTATTGCTAGTCAAACATTTAAAATAACAAATTATAACCTCTAACCTGTCATAACAGTGCGACCAAACAAACGAACTAAACCGACCAATCACCACGCGCGGAGTTAGAATTTAACTGTGTTTAGCAAGAATTTCAAATTCCAATTTTAGTAAATGTTTTATTCAACTTTACCATTTACAATAACAAATTTTAATTAATTTCAAATTATGTACAATGTTTTAGTAAACAAAATATATTTCTATAGTTAAAATTTGTGCAATTCTTATTTTCATTCAATTCCTTGTTCCTATTGTGCAATTTAATAAAATATCAATAAAATATTCTACCTAGAAAAAGACGTTGTCACGTAAAATCTTCGCCCGTAAAACCGACTTTACAGGCAACCATAATTTTTTTTATTACAATCAGTACTAGCTCTTTAGATGACTTGTTATTATCAAATGCCAAAAATTATCAAGCCAATTTTAGACATTTTGGGTAAAATATCTGCTATTGTAGACGAGTCAACAGCTGTAGGCTCAAAATATAATCTAATAGTGTATTTAAGATGTGATTTCAGCAAAGACCACAGTCCTCATTTCTTTGTTCTTAGAGTTCATTGACCTGGGTAGTCAAAAATCGCATGTATTTGTTGAAAGTTTACTAAACTGTTAAAAAATAAATAGATTTGATGATGATTACTTGAAAGAATTTTTTGAAGTGAAAACTTCTTTAGGCGCGTTGAGCGTTTTGGTAGAGGGTAAAATCCTCGGTTCGCGTCACCGACATGCTAATGATACTAACCTGCATGAAAAAGTCAGTCTCGCTGTGTTAAAACTGTCCCGGCGGAGTATGAAAACAGACTGCGAAAATCAGTGACCTTTACGGCTTCCTCTCGCGATTTAAAAGTGAAGCCAATGTCGTACAATTCTGTAAGATGCGTCAAATTAAAGCTCTTAATATTGGCAATCTATTGGTTACATTTTTAAATATTAAAAAAATTTCGAAATAATTTTGATTATTGTTTACATTTTACATAGCGTTTACAATGACAAGAAAAAAGTAGTAAGCGAGGATTTTTTTTATTTCTTGGTCAGACAAAATTTGTCAGCGAGAAAGTTGTGTGAAAATAGATGAATATTTTTTTTGTAATTTATCATTTTTTTATTGGAAGTTTAGTTTAGCCTGTAGTAGCGTATGAAGTGATGAGTGAACGTTTCTGCCGGAACTGTAGTTGGCGCATTGGTTCACTGATACCGTATTAACTCAATAAATTAGTTTATTGTGCAATAAAAATACCTTTACGAAAGAACCAAGTTAATTTAACTAATTTATTAGTTTTAAAAATATTGTGGGTTTAATTGTTATTGCAATTATATACTTTATCCGTAGCAATAACTGTATTATTTACAACGGTGTTCAACTCACTGTTGTTCACTCGGTGTTTACTCACTTGTATTCTATGTTTAACTAACTATTAATTATACAGATAAATGAATAATGAAAACAACGAATATATTTTTAAACATTTTTAATATTTGTAGGAATATTTGTATTTAAAATTTAGCATTATTCATTTTAATTATGTTTTTAATATTTAACCTCTTCATCATGAAATGAGTATTATTACGGTATAAGATTTATCTTACTAGCGTGGTAAAATAGATTTCTAGTTATTTGATAATATTTTTTCGTGGATTTTAAAATTGGAAAATTAAAAAAATGTTATAATAATTTTAGATTTTATGAAATATGTTCATTTATTGTTTTTATTAAGATATTGTTAAGATAATTGTATATTAATTATTTTTTCAACCACTTTGTATTTATATTTTGTTCATGATTTGTTTAACCCATCATATGTAACTAATAAATAAAACATAAAAAATTTCATATAATTTTTGCATATAGTTTTAATTACTCTCAACTTAATAGTTCCGTTTTCACTTCTATCGGCAGTCCCACGACTGCTACTGTTTTTATTTTCATTTGCAAGTGACGGTGCCAGCTAGGGTCATGCTGGAACAAAAATCAGTTATAGCTAAAAGATTTCTTGAGATGTACAAGTTCTATTGTCTGGTATTGCATGAACCATAGACTAGAGATAGCTTTAAGTCATGCAGTTGATGAAGTTGGGTCAAAAATAATTTTCAAATATTTGTGGAGAAAATATTCTCCATATACAGTAAGTCGCAAAAAAACAAAAAACAGCGTGAACTTTTCGAGTGTGCCTCAAAACAGGAACAGAATCTCCCGAAAATTGGAAATAGAAGTTTTGGGAAATAGAAGGGTTGTAATATCGTGCAGTTTCGGCTGTGTGGTATGGTTAATCTGTCATTTACAAGCAATTTGAAAAGGCAAGGACAGACAAGAATATAACTTCTACTAAAATATCTATGTACCTATCAAGGCAATTTTCATCATCACAATTTCTGTTCAATTTAGCAATTATGTATTACATTTTAGCGGAACTTGCCATGCTTTTAGAGACTAAAAAAACACATACAGTATTTCACTTGTAATAAAGTGCGTTCTGACACTGCTAATTTTGCATTGACACCACTGAATCCAGAGGTATTTTTTTATCACAAATGATTTAAGAATCGAGATTTTTATAGTTATAATTTCAGTGTTAAGTATTGAACAGGTAGTTCTGCCCGTTTTTGTATGATGAAGTGAAACAATCTATTTTAATAGATTTTTTAAATCAGAGTAGTAGTCCGCAAATGATTCGGCAGTATATATTACTCTACTCCGGTAAACTGTCATTTTTATCACTAATATTGTACTAAAGTAAGTTGGTTAATACATTAATTACTCCTGTGGTAGACCCAAAAACTTGCCTATTAAAAAAATCTATTATTGTGAGTGGAGACGGTACAGCTACACCCACACCGTACAAAAAAGGTAAACAAATATAAACCCACAAACTAGATCGGACCCACCCAATCGGACTGTAGTGAGTGAATCAAAATCAAGGTCACAGAGTTATCAAAATAGGTATGCCGTGTTTATAAATAAGGGAAGGCAGTCGATCGAGTTATCAAAGTTCCTCTTTCCTCTAGTAAAGTGAGTGGGACTGACAGTTGATTAAGCGATAGTTGAAAACTGCAGTTAAAGTTACAATTCTTTATTATATTATTGTTTACATTGTTTTACATTAGTGATGTAAGTTAGCAATTAATTCACGATTGTAGTTTACACACTCGTGTGTTCAAATATTACCTAATTAGTTTGAGTTTGACAGGCATATGCTTGGTTAAACCTTATTATAAAAGTAAATGCAAAATCCTTACACTAGATGTTGGAATTCATTTTGCCTAATTAGCTAGTATTATGACTCTGAATGGCTTAAAGTAAGATTGATTAGTTTTTTATTGTTAAACCCTACAACTGTCAGTCATTTCGGCCTGTATTGTTGGGCTGTTTTAGAGCTTCATGCAAGGTTTTTTTTTTTTAAACAATTTATTAAAAATATAAATTAGGAGCAATATTTGTAAATGTATTTTTTATTCATAATTAACAAAGAATAATGTTTACATAGTCAGCAATAAACAAATTATTAAAACATGTCTTAATAAAATTAAAGTTTTGCAAAAAGAATAATTCTTTAGTCAATTATTAGTCTAATTATTAGTCAAATTTGGAGGAGGTGGGGTGTGCCTATCAATTCAAGATATTGTGGGAAAATTTTAATGTGAGATAGCCATTTTGTGTCAAAGTCCATCTAGTTACAGAAAACATAAACTTTGTACACATATATGAAACCATTATAAAGTTATAAAACAAAAAGTGTTTATGCACATTAATATTATGAAAATCAGGTCTATATGGAAGAGTTTGACAATACAAGTTTTGTTAATACAATTGTAAATGAATATATATTTCTTACTCAAAATGAAATTAACCATACAGTTTCAATAAAATAATTCCATAACTAATTTTTTTGAAAAGAATAGAAAAAATGGTAAATCTTAAGCTCAGCGACTACCGCTCCGATCGCCGTAATTTTTTGCATCCTAACACAGGTTAACGTAATTTCACCGAAAAAAATAGTCCCGATTAGCGCCGTAGCCGTTTACTCCCCCCCCAAAAAAAAATTTTTTGAAAAAATAAAATTAAAAAACCTGACTGACAGTGCATTTATTCGTTTTTTTGGTGTTATTAGTTCGTAGGGCACGTAATTTCACCGAAAAAAGTAGTCCCGATTATCGCCGTAGCCGTTTACTCCCCCCCAAAAAAAAATTTTGGAAAAAATAAAATTTGAAAAACCTGACTGACAATGCATTTATTCGTTTTTTTTGGTGTTATTAGTTCGTAGGGTAGTAGTCCATGTACTAATTCTAGTATAAACTCGTCTTATCTTATCAGTAATAAACGCGCGCCGCTTATCTTTTGCCTGTAATGAAACCTGCGTTAGTTCTGTCTGAGTGTTGTGTGTGTAAGCAGTCATGCGTGATCTGGGCTTGGACTTTGCAAGCTCGAGTTAATTTTTTTTTCTAAAAGAGCAAGCAGCGCGAAGCGCTGCGCAGCGGGCAAGCATCGCGTGATCTGAATTTTGAATAGGCAAGCTAGGGTCTTTTTAGCGTGTGACAAGAACCATCGCAAGCCATGTCAATAACTTCACTAATTATTCCTTGTCCATGTGGGTTTGTTTGTGTACGTCTGGCGGTCAATCGAAGCCGTCCTATAGGTCACGTGACCCGTCCGGCCAATCGGAAACCTTCCTGTTTGTCACGTGGCTACTGTCAATTCATCAAAACGTCCATGGTCGGCCATTGTTTTTAGTTTGATAGTCGAAAATCTTGTTATTTATGTGTTTTGTATTGCCAACATTGTACTGCCGTAAAACTGGTTTTTATATGTTAGCGATAATCGGGACTATTTTTTTCGGTGAAATTACGTTAACCTGTGTTATAGTACGAAAAACCTTACGGCGATCGGAGCGGTAGTCGCTGATCTTAATATTTACCCTTTTGATATAACTAACTGATACTGATTTTTGAACATTAACTAACTTGTATCAACTATAAACACATTTTCTTTTATAGATAATAACAGACAGTCATAAGCTTGTGGCGGACCGTGAAACAAAGTTTAAAAAGTGGCATATCAGCTGATCTGCTTGCAGATCATCTCTGTGCGTATTTGTGCAGAAGAGAAGTGCGGTTTTCTAGAGAAGGTGCTACAACTTCTCGAAAACGGTCAATCATTGCTACACAGGAGAAAACATATAAATAATTACGCATATTTCCTGTTCTAAATATTTTTTAATGTTTTTATCATTTCATTATTATTTATGTGAGTTCTTCCTATTTCCAGTTCTAATCGTTTGTTTGATCGTTTGAGCTCATTTATTATTTATAAGATTATACATGAACATTGTATTAGTTATCTTAATTTAAAATATGATTGTGACTATGGCTATAGATTTGTTGATATGATTTATAAACGCGTACTCGAAAAATAAATATTAAGTATCGATGATTGTACTAATCGATTTAAAATCCGGCTCCGTTTTCGTTCTCTACCCAGGAATGTTTTATAGTTTTAGAAAGCCATAAACTATGCCTAAATATATGAAATAATATACCAAATTTACAAAAGTAAAAACAATATTACGCACCAGTTAGAAAAAATTAAAATCTACAACATATACAGTGTTACTAATATTATTAGCTTACCTTTATTTATATCAGCCTGAACATTGCTGAATAAGAATGAATAATATATAATCAAACACCTGTATGTCAATATAATATTATTTTACTTAGATATTTTGGACCTGCTCAACCAGTTTCCTCAAACTACTTGAGGTCAGGGCACGATACATTACTTAGATGTAGCCTACAATAAATCACTTGTTTTATCACCGACCAATATTTAAGAACAAATCTTTCTTATTACTGAAATCTGATCAATACATTTTTATTCCATAACTACACAGGTTACTCAAATAACTGTATATAAGTGACAAACAATGATCCAGTTATCATATATAACCAAATAATTTATGGTAAATATATATTTGGTTGTGAAAAATATCTATTAACGAAGCCAAAATTGTTAACTTCAGAACAAAAGAGTGCCGGAAATAACATTTAGTAAGTGAAAAACTATGTGAAATGAATTTTAGCCAGGTGAACTCCAATACCCTACTCGGAGCCGATAATTGATCAGATTTAAGTAAAAAGATATTTCTTTATTCTGAAACATATATTTGCACGATTATAATATCGAAAAGCACTACAACATTAAGATGATACTAAAACATGAATAAAACTACTAAAACAGAATTATACAAGGCTCGACACAAATGTAAAAATAAGCAATGCCGGCAAGGTGGCGTTCACAACAAACAGTTGACGTTTTCATTTACATTTGGAATAATCAACTTGCTACGTCACAAACATAATAACAAAAAGGAATAAAACTTTAGTTTTCGTCAGCATATTTCTTCCCGAACCCTATGGTGCATGAATCAAATCAATACATTACATCAGTATTTCATAAGAAGTGGTTATGTGAGGGAATGTTTAACCGACAAAATTATGTCAGTTAATACAACAGAAACTGCGAAAGGCGACAAACTTTTGTTGATTAACACTACGAGGATTAAACAAATTTTCCTGTAATCTAGATTATGAAAAGTAATTTTTGAGGTTCACGAATCATTATTTTAAATATTAAATTAAAGGCTTAGGTTATATATTTTAAAATTTCTACAAAAATTCAACCAATCACACAAAATAAACTTAATCGCAGTATGTTAGTAACAAAATAAGATTGCGCATCAGTTTAACCTAGCAGTGTAAGAAGGAAGGGTTTTATTGATGCACTTAGAAAAAGCTGTGTTATGCAGAAGCCCATCTTTGATGCGTTTTAGGATTTTTAGCTGAATCTGTTGAATAACATTTTTATTCTCATGGCAAGAAAAAAATATATTTACTATGCACACATGCATTTTTGGTAACACCAAATGTATATTGTCTTCTAATATAATTTAAAGTTTCAGGTATATTATCAAGAATACTGAAATGTAGAGTGTACAGGACCATCCATAACTTACAGATTCAATATTTGGCCCGTAAAATCGATATAGTTAAAAAATTAGGTGTGGGATAAAAATGAGGGTTATAATATCACATACTAGACTATGTCTAAAATGTGTATGCAAAGTTTTATCAAAATCTGCTCATATGTTTATGAGGTACACAACCGTAAACAAGTCTTTTTTTAATCGGCTTGTACGTTTTTGACGTACGGGCTCCATAATTTACACATGGTCTGTAAAATCGATATACCTCCAAAAATTGGTGGCCTACAAGGGTTTTAATATAGTACAGTAGACTATGACTAGAATTCATAAGCAGTTTTATCTGTCTTATCTGAGCTGTAAGTAAAATATTAACTTAGGTATTTTATTTCATTACAAATTTAACCCAAAAAGTGTATTAATGCAAATCTGATTATTTTAGAGGAATTTATAAGCTATTAAGCTTAGTTTAAAACTTTAGTTGTAAGAACCTTATTGTAGAATAGATTTTGATGAAATAGATGGTGTAGGTTTCATTATTGTATTATTGCTCACATTAGAGATATTTAATTCATCGCTAATGACTGTAAAGGTTACAACACCAGCCCATGCTATTGTACAAAAATTGCCACCCCTCCAAAATAGAATAAGATTAAAAATTGTTTAAACTTGATTAGAATTGCTGATTCATATGGAAACAAGATATGAAAATTTGTTTAAAAATAAAATTTCACAAGTAACCTGGGAAATTTTTTCTATATAATTTCATATGGATTGACTCTTTTCTATATGACTCTATGTCTGTCTAGCTTTACATACAATATCTTGAAAATGAAATAAGAAACATTTAAAAACTTACAAGCAACCTCAGCGAAGCTTGTTACACAATACATACTCCTACCTTGTTTTAAAATGTTATTTACAAAATATATTTAACATTTTTCTTAAATCTAAACATATCAACACATAATGTTTATGAAGTCACACAGAGTAGACAGTTTAATTTAAAATTTTGACAAAGTTTTTTTGCTACCTTGAGCTGTAATCACTCTGCACAGAAAAATTAATTTGGTTAACTAAAGTCAAACTGCTGTGACAATGTAATCAGCTTTACCAACTTGGAGATTGTTTTCAGACAGACTTATTTATTTCAAGAAAACTCAAAAACAGGTCAAACAAACTTAATATATAAATTTTGTTATGTGTTTTTCATGAGTGGCTGATCAATGAATGTTGGCATTCTTCAACTAAATTGTGTTGGCTCAATAAATCGGAAGTTGGCAGCAAAAGAACTAAGAGAAACCTGGGAAAATTATTTTTAATTATAGGCCGATCTGTTTTTTAAATTTTATAATGAAATTTGCCAAGTGATTTGCGTAAACAGGCGTGCAATAGATTTTACAGTATAAATTAACTAAAATCATGTTTTTATTAATTTAATTTAATATGAGATTTGCTGAAGAAATCTTGTATTTCATATTTAAATTTTGGGCATCACATCATTTTTATAACTGTAAGTAATGGATAGAAGTAACTTACCTGTACATAAATGGTTTCTTTGGTAATTATATTTTTTGATGCAAAGTACTCTCTTTTTAATGATTTCTATAGAACAAAAACTATGCAAATTCCTAAATGTGTACTTAACTCAGAGACTTGACCACTTAAACTTGAAATTATCATACTTAATAGCTGAATTCGTGCTCTAAATACCACATCCGTAGCAGTTTTTTTTCTCTCACTTTTCTCCACTTGATACAGCATATGACTGTTTTGCAACTGAAAGACACAGGTATGCCTGGGCATGTTTGCTGTTATGCAATATCACTGAGAAATAAAAAGTTAAGTTAAAGGCATCTGAAGTTTAGTCATGTCACTGTTTATTATTATGGTTTGCCCCTCTAGTATATTATGACAAGATGAGCCGATTATAAATATTGTATTATTTATTTTCAGGAGGAGTGAGTCATCCTAAGTGTTCCATATAGAAAGTATTAGATGGCTCCAACACTAACTAAGGATTCAGTGTTTACGGCTGCCTCTGGTATGAAAATGCCAGTTGTCGGACTTGGCACCCTAGTGAGGACCACAGAGGAACATGTAAGTCTTGTTAGCAAGCATGGTAACTAGTCATGTTTGGACGAGCTGGTAGCTATACAGTTTAAGGCGTCAGATTTTGGATCTGAGTCAAAGATAGTGCAGTCTAAATTCAGTTAGATCATTCAATTAGAAATTCAAATAGATTATAGCAGTATTTATCAGCACTGTTGCCCTTGTATTGGTTCTCCCCTTATTCTATTTGATAATATTCTCAGATTCTCTTAAACAATTTAAAAAGATAGAAAAATTAAAATATTCTGTTAGTGCTAGACCTTATCCCTAAAGTGTGTGCAATAAATACCCTGTATAGTTTCATATGTAGATACAAGAAGTGCCAAACTATAATTGGGTAACTTTTAGCTGTTTGTAAAAACTATTATAGTTTCATTATTCATTGATAAAAATAGTTTCTTTTTTGTTTTGCTCATAAAAACATGCTGTAAATTAAACATGTAAAATAAACTTACTAAAATATGCATAACAAAAAAAAGGCAAAACATTACTTACATAACATTTTTTTATGAATTTTTCATTTTATTGTAAAATTATGAGTAGTGAAAAATTTCTACCTCTGTAAATAGAGTATTTATTTAAACGAATACATAGTTTGAGTATATGTATATAAAAAAAATTAAACATTTATCTTCAAAAGTAAAGGATTTTAGGATTGGGTTTGGGAGTTTTGATGTTAGACATCTCACTAAAATTTGCACTTTGTAAAAGAAACATATTAGAATAGACTGCAATTAAATGAAGTTGTAACTGTTATTAAGTTAAAGAATACACAATAAAAAGCACTTATAGCCTAAAGTTTTTGGAAAAACTATAGCTTTAGTTAAAAAATACTTAGCTAGTTAAAAAAAAAAAAATACAAGTGAAAGCCCTCTTACATATTTTTTTATCAAAGGTTGCCTTTCCCTCTCCCTTCTAGTCTGGGTACAATTTTTACTCCAGATGGAGAATTCAGTTTATTTTTATTTGAATAAGTGAATGAAAAATCCTTTATTATGCCATTATTTGGCAATTTGTATAAAAACATTGTCAAACAACTTTCATTCATAATATTAATCATTTATCTTATAAATTATTCCATTTATTCTCAAAATTTAATTTATAACAATTATATGATAAAAATACACATTACCAAATGTTTTAAAGTGGTTCTTTATAAATACATATAAAACATCTATATCCATTTAAATCCATTTTTGTATCTTTTATAATTTTTTTACACTTTAGTATAGTCGGATGCTGGCACTTGCACATTTTACATGCATCCTTATAGACAGACATTAGCATTAAAAGGATTAAAATATACATTTTTCACCTTTTAGAATGAAAATTATATTTGAACTAAATTTTTGGTTCTAATATGGTTTTAGATTATAGACTTATACCATAAGAAAGATCATAAATATCTTATACAGTATCATGTAATTTTCTACAGTAAAAAAAAATATTGTAATGCTACTAAAAGTAAAATTTTTCTTTAAAATGTGGAGATTTGGAAAAGATTTTTAATTTAAATCTTAGTACTGCTCATTTTAATTTTTGTTATTTTATAAAATTCTATTTTATAACATTTGCATAATATTTGTAAACTGGGGTAATTAAGATATAAAATTTAACTTTTTTTATAACAATTTTTCTTTCATAGTTGGAAGTAAGTAATATAATTTTTATTTTTCTTCTGAAAAGGTTTCTATTTCTGGTAAATACATATAAAGTAACGATACAATTAAATTTTAGTCCATAAATTACTCTGGGGATTTGGCAAAAGATACAACCTAAGATAATTTGTAGCTACTTGATGTGCAATGATTTCAAGAAAAACCGTAAATTCCCTTTTAAAATCTTAACATAATTAAATTAAGCTATTAAATGTGTACATGTTATCATATTATTATCTAGACTTTATCATCAATCAAAATTGATGGTTACATATAACTGGAATAATATGGTACAACATTAAAATATGAATCATCAAGATAATTGCTTGTTTTTTTTTTGTATTGTCAGTATTGTCAACACCACTGCACTCAAGGAATTAAAATATTTGATAAATCTTGTAGGAATTGGCTTTATTGTGTGATTGATTACATTCAGTAAGATATCAGGATTTATTCATACCGGCCACTAAAATGTCTAATGTTAACATTTTTATTCTTATTTTGGCTTTTAAATAACTGAAAACTTGGTTATTTTTAATGAAAGTGGG
Organism: Homalodisca vitripennis; assembly: GCF_021130785.1. Classification (NCBI taxonomy): domain Eukaryota; kingdom Metazoa; phylum Arthropoda; class Insecta; order Hemiptera; family Cicadellidae; genus Homalodisca; species Homalodisca vitripennis. The sequence goes on from NC_060211.1 coordinate 80,819,849, forward strand.
CTGAAACAACAAGTTTTATATGTTCCTAACAACAGTATTTCTTGTACAGTCTTCTGAAGAAGAAATCATGAAGACTATAGACTATGCAATTGAAGCTGGCTACAGACACTTCGACACTGCTTATATGTATCAAAATGAGGCAGCTATTGGAAAAGCACTAAAGAAATGGCTGGATAGTGGAAAAATCAAACGAGAGGAATTGTTCATTGTGTCAAAGGTAAGACCAGTACAGTGATATATATAATGTGAGCAGTACCTGAATGTACTGCAAACATCAATATACTCTATGAAATATTTTTCATTTAAAAATTTTAATTTACAATTTCTTAATAGCAATTATTTAACTTTTTAATGAATATTTAACGAAGTTGTAGTAAGGCATGTAAAGGCAATATAAAAGGCATGTTGTACTGTTATGAAGAAAATTCATTTGATCAAACATCTACTCGCTTTCTGTGTACTTTATTTAAACCGTTTTGTTCATAATACAATTTTATAAAAAGATTTCATTTGTTTCTTGATGAAATATCAAAGTTATTTTTACCCAATGAAAAAAATATGTTTTTAATCCAGTTTTTGCATTTGACACTTTCAAAAACTGCTTTTAAAACAGTAAACATGCAGTTCTGGGACCAGTTTGATTCAATTTATCAGGTCAAAAAGCCATAAGAAACAAGTGAATTCTCCCCTTAATCTACCTTACCAGAATTTCTGGAAGACCTTGTTTAACATGATGATCTGAAATCCCGGCGAAATCTTTCGTTAGCCATACCTGCCATGTATACACCACCTCATTTCATTGGCTATCATTTATTGTTATGAATTTTTTACAGTATAAATTTAAACATGCGTTAATCTTATGTAAGATTAAAATCGGCAGAATTTCTGGAATTTAAAGTACTATATCATAAACAATTTTTCCAGCAAATGATTGGGAGCGAATAATGTCCAAAATTATTTAGAAAAAACAAGGTTTTCTGTAAAAGAAGCATTTTGTAATTTAATTGAATGTTAATCTCCCTACAATAAAGGTTCCAGATGTCAAGTTAAGGACAAATATGAGATGATTGATTTCTAGAATGAGTGTGGATCCTATTGAATTAGTATTACTATCTAAAACAGACTGAATCCTAACTGAAACAGAAATGACCATTAATTAATATTCCATAGATCAGGAAAACTAGAGTGTATGGTTATGTTAAAGATTATATGCATCATTTGTTATCTGATTAGGCATGGACTTTTTTAGCTGCCAATGGTTGCCATGAATGAGAAACTCGTAGGAGAGTACTTGCAACGCTCTCTGACCGCTCTTCAGCTATCGTATGTTGACCTCTACCTCATCCACAAGCCTGTAGGCTTCCAGCCCGGGGAGATACTATTTCCTGTTGATGATCAAGGATATCTTAAGCTGGACTATGATACTGACCACATTGCCCTCTGGAAGGTACGTCATTTTAGTCTTATCAGCTTGGATAGTAGCTAGTATTAATGTAAAAATACTATTGTAACAAAAACATTTTTTTTATAATTTAAAATCTTAACATCACAAATATCTTTGTATTTTAATGTAAAACTATACTATATAATGACAAAACAATTTTAAAGTTCAAACCTTAACAGTAAATACTTTTTTTTAATTGATCTAAGATAGTAATTAGTACAGTATTGTCACTTGTTTCACCAATGGGAAGGTAATATGTCAGCAGAATCCCTTTCACATCCCCAAAAACACATCTTCACCTTTCCAGTGTACATATTGTCTATAATTACTTTGGGGGTGGTAAATCAACGTGTGTTGACTGCTTTGACTGTGATGTGTCTTGAATATAATTTGGAACCTAATTTTATTGGTTATCAGAAACCGGAACAAAAAATCTGGTTTACTCTGATAACTTTTCAAACATATAAGATGCTGAATCTCAATTTTTTTCTATCTTCATAATTCAATTTAATTCTTTTCTTCTGAATAGGTATAAATTTTATATAATACGAGGTCTGTCCAAAAAGTATCCGACCGCTGACCAGTAGGCGGCCGCAGCGTAACCGACCGGCTCGAATTATTGGAGGGGAGGGGCGAGCCTACTCCTTCCCATATTAGGCATTGA